>NW_027516817.1:0-52745 GCF_048772815.1 Callospermophilus lateralis
AGGTTTGCCGAGATTTCAGAAAACCAGTACTTTTGGACGCTTGGCACACCTTTCCAATGAAAATGTCTTTAGGCAGGCTCTGCTTAGGGCTGCTTCAAGAGGAAACAAACCATAGAGACAGAACCTAAAACTACTTTATTTTGTCAATTTTCAAAGAGCTAGCACAAACCGTGTTTCATTTAGAGTTCCCAACACATCTATCTATATAGGAGAAAACAGAGTGAAACCTAAAAATTCAAACTCTTATTGGAAATGAACGCTTCAACCTAGAAGAGTGAATATTGGGCAGCCAAGTGGGCTTAGTGAACTGATCATTACCACAGAGAATCATCAAGATTGGGTGAAAAAATGTTTGCCGACATTTCAGAAAACCAGTGCTTTTGGACGCTTGGCACACCTTTCCAATGAAAGTGTACTTAGGCAGTCTCTAGTTAGGGCTGCTTCAAGAAAAAACAAACCATGGAGACAGAACCTAAAACCACTCTATTTTGTCAATTTTCAAAGAGCTAGCACAAACCGTGTTTCATTTAGAGTTCCCAACACATCTATCTATATAGGAGAAAACAGAGTGAAACCTAAAAACTCAAACTCTTACTGGAATCGAACGCTTCAACCTAGAAGAGTGAAAATTGGGCAGCCAAGTGAACTTAGTGAACTGATCACTACCACAATGTCTCATCAAGATTGGGTGAAAAAGGTTTGCCGAGATTTCAGAAAACCAGTACTTTTGGACGCTTGGCACACCTTTCCAATGAAAATGTCTTTAGGCAGGCTCTGCTTAGGGCTGCTTCAAGAGGAAACAAACCTTAGAGACAGAACTTAGAACTACTTTATTTTGTCAATTTTCAAAGAGCTAGCACAAACCGTGTTTCATTTAGAGTTCCCAACACATCTATCTATATAGGAGAAAACAGAGTGAAACCTAAAAATTCAAACTCTTACTGGAAACGAACGCTTCAACCTAGAAGAGTGAAAATTGGGCAGCCAAGTGGACGTAGTGAACTGATCATTACCACAGAGAATCATGAAGATTGGGTGAAAAAATGTTTGCCGAGATTTCAGAAAACCAGTACTTTTGGACGCTTGGCACCCCTTTCCAATGAAAATTCTTTAGGCAGGCTCTGCTTAGGGCTGCTTCAAGAGGAAACAAACCATAGAGACAGAACCTAAAACTACTTTATTTTGTCAATTTTCAAAGAGCTAGCACAAACCGTGTTTCATTTAGAGTTCCAATCACATCTATCTATATAGGAGAAAACACAGTGAAACCTAAAAATTCAAACTCTTACTGGAAACGAACGCTTCAACTTAGAAGAGTGAAAATTGGGCAGCCAAGTGGGCTTAGTGAACTGGTCACTACCACAGAGAATCATCAATATTGGGTGAAAAAATGTTTGCCGAGATTTCAGAAAACCAGTACTTTTGGACGCTTGGCACCCTTTCCAATGAAAATGTCTTTAGGCAGTCTCTGCTTAGGGCTGCTTCAAGAGGAAACAAACCTTAGAGACAGAACGTAGAACTATTTATTTTGTCAATTTTCAAAGAGCTAGCACAACCCGTGTTTCATTTAGAGTTCCCAACACATCTATCTATATAGGAGAAAACAGAGCGAAACCTAAAAATTCAAACTCTTACTGGAAACGAACGCTTCTACCTAGAACAGTGAAAATTGGGAAGCCATGTTGACTTAGTGAACTGATCACTACCACAGAGAATCATCCAGATTGGGTGAAAAAATGTTTGCCGTGATTTCAGAAAACCAGTACTTTTGGTCGCTTGGCACACGTTTCCAATGAAAGTGTATTTAGGCAGTCTCCAGTTAGGGCTGCTTCAAGAGGAAACAAACCATAGAGACAGAACCTAAAACTACTTTATTTTGTCAATTTTCAAAGAGCTAGCACAAACCGTGTTTCATTTAGAGTTCCCAACACATCTATCTATATAGGAAAAAACAGAGTGAAACCTAAAAATTCAAACTCTTATTGGAAACGAACGCTTCAACCTAGAAGAGTGAAAATTGGGCAGCCAAGTGGACTTAGTGAACTGATCACTACCACAATGTCTCATCAAGATTGGGTGAAAAAAGGTTTGCCGAGATTTCAGAAAACCAGTACTTTTGGACGCTTGGCACACCTTTCCAATGAAAATGTCTTTAGGCAGGCTCTGCTTAGGGCTGCTTCAAGAGGAAACAAACCATAGAGACAGAACCTAAAACTACTTTATTTTGTCAATTTTCAAAGAGCTAGCACAAACCGTGTTTCATTTAGAGTTCCCAACACATCTATCTATATAGGAAAAAACAGAGTGAAACCTAAAAATTCAAACTCTTACTGGAAACGAACGCTTCAACCTAGAAGAGTGAATATTGGGCAGCCAAGTGGGCTTAGTGAACTGATCATTACCACAGAGAATCATCAAGATTGGGTGAAAAAATGTTTGCCGACATTTCAGAAAACCAGTGCTTTTGGACGCTTGGCACACCTTTCCAATGAAAGTGTACTTAGGCAGTCTCTAGTTAGGGCTGCTTCAAGAAAAAACAAACCATGGAGACAGAACCTAAAACCACTCTATTTTGTCAATTTTCAAAGAGCTAGCACAAACCGTGTTTCATTTAGAGTTCCCAACACATCTATCTATATAGGAGAAAACAGAGTGAAACCTAAAAACTCAAACTCTTACTGGAATCGAACGCTTCAACCTAGAAGAGTGAAAATTGGGCAGCCAAGTGGACTTAGTGAACTGATCACTACCACAATGTCTCATCAAGATTGGGTGAAAAAGGTTTGCCGAGATTTCAGAAAACCAGTACTTTTGGACGCTTGGCACACCTTTCCAATGAAAATGTCTTTAGGCAGGCTCTGCTTAGGGCTGCTTCAAGAGGAAACAAACCTTAGAGACAGAACTTAGAACTACTTTATTTTGTCAATTTTCAAAGAGCTAGCACAAACCGTGTTTCATTTAGAGTTCCCAACACATCTATCTATATAGGAGAAAACAGAGTGAAACCTAAAAATTCAAACTCTTACTGGAAACGAACGCTTCAACCTAGAAGAGTGAAAATTGGGCAGCCAAGTGGACTTAGTGAACTGATCATTACCACAGAGAATCATGAAGATTGGGTGAAAAAATGTTTGCCGAGATTTCAGAAAACCAGTACTTTTGGACACTTGGCACACGTTTCCAATGAAAGTGTATTTAGGCAGTCTCCAGTTAGGGCTGCTTGAAGAGGAAACAAACCATAGAGACAGAACCTAAAACTACTTTATTTTGTCAATTTTCAAAGAGCTAGCACAAACCGTGTTTCATTTAGAGTTCCAATCACATCTATCTATATAGGAGAAAACACAGTGAAACCTAAAAATTCAAACTCTTACTGGAAACGAACGCTTCAACTTAGAAGAGTGAAAATTGGGCAGCCAAGTGGGCTTAGTGAACTGGTCACTACCACAGAGAATCATCAATATTGGGTGAAAAAATGTTTGCCGAGATTTCAGAAAACCAGTACTTTTGGACGCTTGGCACCCCTTTCCAATGAAAATGTCTTTAGGCAGTCTCTGCTTAGGGCTGCTTCAAGAGGAAACAAACCTTAGAGACAGAACTTAGAACTATTTATTTTGTCAATTTTCAAAGAGCTAGCACAAACCGTGTTTCATTTAGAGTTCCCAACACATCTATCTATATAGGAGAAAACAGAGTGAAACCTAAAAATTCAAACTCTTACTGGAAACGAACGCTTCAACCTAGAAGAGTGAAAATTGGGCAGCCAAGTGGACTTAGTGAACTGATCATTACCACAGAGAATCATCAATATTGGGTGAAAAAATGTTTGCCGAGATTTCAGAAAACCAGTACTTTTGGACGCTTGGCACCCCTTTCCAATGAAAATTCTTTAGGCAGGCTCTGCTTAGGGCTGCTTCAAGAGGAAACAAACCATAGAGACAGAACCTAAATCTTCTTTATTTTGTCAATTTTCAAAGAGCTAGCACAAGCCGTGTTTCATTTAGAGTTCCCAACCCATCTATCTATATAGGAGAAAACACAGTGAAACCTAAAAATTCAAACTCTTACTGGAAACACACGCTTCAACATAGAAGAGTGAAAATTTGGCAGCCAAGTGGGCTTAGTGAACTGATCACTACCACAGAGAATCATCAATATTGGGTGAAAAAATGTTTGCCGAGATTTCAGAAAACCAGTACTTTTGGACGCTTCCCACACCTTTCCAATGAAAGTGTATTTAGGCAGTCTCCAGTTAGGGCTGCTTCAAGAGGAAACAAACCATAGAGACAGAACCTAAAACTACTTTATTTTGTCAATTTTCAAAGAGCTAGCACAAACCGTGTTTCATTTAGAGTTCCAATCACATCTATCTATATAGGAGAAAACACAGTGAAACCTAAAAATTCAAACTCTTACTGGAAACGAACGCTTCAACTTAGAAGAGTGAAAATTGGGCAGCCAAGTGGGCTTAGTGAACTGGTCACCACCACAGAGAATCATCAATATTGGGTGAAAAAATGTTTGCCGAGATTTCAGAAAACCAGTACTTTTGGACGCTTGGCACACCTTTCCAATGAAAATGTCTTTAGGCAGTCTCTGCTTAGGGCTGCTTCAAGAGGAAACAAACCTTAGAGACAGAACGTAGAACTATTTATTTTGTCAATTTTCAAAGAGCTAGCACAACCCGTGTTTCATTTAGAGTTCCCAACACATCTATCTATATAGGAGAAAACAGAGTGAAACCTAAAAATTCAAACTCTTACTGGAAACGAACGCTTCTATCTAGAACAGTGAAAATTGGGAAGCCATGTTGACTTAGTGAACTGATCACTACCACAGAGAATCATCCAGATTGGGTGAAAAAATGTTTGCCGTGATTTCAGAAAACCAGTACTTTTGGTCGCTTGGCACACGTTTCCAATGAAAGTGTATTTAGGCAGTCTCCAGTTAGGGCTGCTTCAAGAGGAAACAAACCATAGAGGCAGAACCTAAAACTACTTTATTTTGTCAATTTTCAAAGAGCTAGCACAAACCGTGTTTCATTTAGAGTTCCCAACACATCTATCTATATAGGAAAAAACAGAGTGAAACCTAAAAATTCAAACTCTTATTGGAAACGAACGCTTCAACCTAGAAGAGTGAAAATTGGGCAGCCAAGTGGACTTAGTGAACTGATCACTACCACAATGTCTCATCAAGATTGGGTGAAAAAAGGTTTGCCGAGATTTCAGAAAACCAGTACTTTTGGACGCTTGGCACACCTTTCCAATGAAAATGTCTTTAGGCAGGCTCTGCTTAGGGCTGCTTCAAGAGGAAACAAACCATAGAGACAGAACCTAAAACTACTTTATTTTGTCAATTTTCAAAGAGCTAGCACAAACCGTGTTTCATTTAGAGTTCCCAACAGATCTATCTATATAGGAAAAAACAGAGTGAAACCTAAAAATTCAAACTCTTACTGGAAACGAACGCTTCAACCTAGAAGAGTGAATATTGGGCAGCCAAGTGGGCTTAGTGAACTGATCATTACCACAGAGAATCATCAAGATTGGGTGAAAAAATGTTTGCCGACATTTCAGAAAACCAGTGCTTTTGGACGCTTGGCACACCTTTCCAATGAAAGTGTACTTAGGCAGTCTCTAGTTAGGGCTGCTTCAAGAAAAAACAAACCATGGAGACAGAACCTAAAACCACTCTATTTTGTCAATTTTCAAAGAGCTAGCACAAACCGTGTTTCATTTAGAGTTCCCAACACATCTATCTATATAGGAGAAAACAGAGTGAAACCTAAAAACTCAAACTCTTACTGGAATCGAACGCTTCAACCTAGAAGAGTGAAAATTGGGCAGCCAAGTGGACTTAGTGAACTGATCACTACCACAATGTCTCATCAAGATTGGGTGAAAAAGGTTTGCCGAGATTTCAGAAAACCAGTACTTTTGGACGCTTGGCACACCTTTCCAATGAAAATGTCTTTAGGCAGGCTCTGCTTAGGGCTGCTTCAAGAGGAAACAAACCTTAGAGACAGAACTTAGAACTACTTTATTTTGTCAATTTTCAAAGAGCTAGCACAAACCGTGTTTCATTTAGAGTTCCCAACCCATCTATCTATATAGGAGAAAACAGAGTGAAACCTAAAAATTCAAACTGTTACTGGAAACGAACGCTTCAACCTAGAAGAGTGAAAATTGGGCAGCCAAGTGGACTTAGTGAACTGATCATTACCACAGAGAATCATGAAGATTGGGTGAAAAAATGTTTGCCGAGATTTCAGAAAACCAGTACTTTTGGACGCTTGGCACCCCTTTCCAATGAAAATTCTTTAGGCAGGCTCTGCTTAGGGCTGCTTCAAGAGGAAACAAACCATAGAGACAGAACCTAAATCTACTTTATTTTGTCAATTTTCAAAGAGCTAGCACAAACCGTGTTTCATTTAGAGTTCCCAACACATCTATCTATATAGGAGAAAACAGAGTGAAACCTAAAAATTCAAACTCTTACTGGAAACGAACGCTTCAAACTAGAAGAGTGAAAATTGGGAAGCCAAGTTGACTTAGTGAACTGATCACTACCACAGAGAATCATCCAGATTGGGTGAAAAAATGTTTGCCGTGATTTCAGAAAACCAGTACTTTTGGACGCTTGGCACACGTTTCCAATGAAAGTGTATTTAGGCAGTCTCCAGTTAGGGCTGCTTCAAGAGGAAACAAACCATAGAGACAGAACCTAAATCTACTTTATTTTGTCAATTTTCAAAGAGCTAGCACAAGCCGTGTTTCATTTAGAGTTCCCAACCCATCTATCTATATAGGAGAAAACACAGTGAAACCTAAAAATTCAAACTCTTACTGGAAACACACGCTTCAACCTAGAAGAGTGAAAATTTGGCAGCCAACTGGGCTTAGTGAACTGATCACTACCACAGAGAATCATCAATATTGGGTGAAAAAATGTTTGCCGAGATTTCAGAAAACCAGTACTTTTGGACGCTTCCCACACCTTTCCAATGAAAGTGTATTTAGGCAGTCTCCAGTTAGGGCTGCTTCAAGAGGAAACAAACCATAGAGACAGAACCTAAAACTACTTTATTTTGTCAATTTTCAAAGAGCTAGCACAAACCGTGTTTCATTTAGAGTTCCAATCACATCTATCTATATAGGAGAAAACACAGTGAAACCTAAAAATTCAAACTCTTACTGGAAACGAACGCTTCAACTTAGAAGAGTGAAAATTGGGCAGCCAAGTGGGCTTAGTGAACTGGTCACTACCACAGAGAATCATCAATATTGGGTGAAAAAATGTTTGCCGAGATTTCAGAAAACCAGTACTTTTGGACGCTTGGCACCCTTTCCAATGAAAATGTCTTTAGGCAGTCTCTGCTTAGGGCTGCTTCAAGAGGAAACAAACCTTAGAGACAGAACGTAGAACTATTTATTTTGTCAATTTTCAAAGAGCTAGCACAACCCGTGTTTCATTTAGAGTTCCCAACACATCTATCTATATAGGAGAAAACAGAGTGAAACCTAAAAATTCAAACTCTTACTGGAAACGAACGCTTCTACCTAGAACAGTGAAAATTGGGAAGCCATGTTGACTTAGTGAACTGATCACTACCACAGAGAATCATCCAGATTGGGTGAAAAAATGTTTGCCGTGATTTCAGAAAACCAGTACTTTTGGTCGCTTGGCACACGTTTCCAATGAAAGTGTATTTAGGCAGTCTCCAGTTAGGGCTGCTTCAAGAGGAAACAAACCATAGAGACAGAACCTAAAACTACTTTATTTTGTCAATTTTCAAAGAGCTAGCACAAACCGTGTTTCATTTAGAGTTCCCAACACATCTATCTATATAGGAAAAAACAGAGTGAAACCTAAAAATTCAAACTCTTATTGGAAACGAACGCTTCAACCTAGAAGAGTGAAAATTGGGCAGCCAAGTGGACTTAGTGAACTGATCACTACCACAATGTCTCATCAAGATTGGGTGAAAAAAGGTTTGCCGAGATTTCAGAAAACCAGTACTTTTGGACGCTTGGCACACCTTTCCAATGAAAATGTCTTTAGGCAGGCTCTGCTTAGGGCTGCTTCAAGAGGAAACAAACCATAGAGACAGAACCTAAAACTACTTTATTTTGTCAATTTTCAAAGAGCTAGCACAAACCGTGTTTCATTTAGAGTTCCCAACACATCTATCTATATAGGAAAAAACAGAGTGAAACCTAAAAATTCAAACTCTTACTGGAAACGAACGCTTCAACCTAGAAGAGTGAATATTGGGCAGCCAAGTGGGCTTAGTGAACTGATCATTACCACAGAGAATCATCAAGATTGGGTGAAAAAATGTTTGCCGACATTTCAGAAAACCAGTGCTTTTGGACGCTTGGCACACCTTTCCAATGAAAGTGTACTTAGGCAGTCTCTAGTTAGGGCTGCTTCAAGAAAAAACAAACCATGGAGACAGAACCTAAAACCACTCTATTTTGTCAATTTTCAAAGAGCTAGCACAAACCGTGTTTCATTTAGAGTTCCCAACACATCTATCTATATAGGAGAAAACAGAGTGAAACCTAAAAACTCAAACTCTTACTGGAATCGAACGCTTCAACCTAGAAGAGTGAAAATTGGGCAGCCAAGTGGACTTAGTGAACTGATCACTACCACAATGTCTCATCAAGATTGGGTGAAAAAGGTTTGCCGAGATTTCAGAAAACCAGTACTTTTGGACGCTTGGCACACCTTTCCAATGAAAATGTCTTTAGGCAGGCTCTGCTTAGGGCTGCTTCAAGAGGAAACAAACCTTAGAGACAGAACTTAGAACTACTTTATTTTGTCAATTTTCAAAGAGCTAGCACAAACCGTCTTTCATTTAGAGTTCCCAACACATCTATCTATATAGGAGAAAACAGAGTGAAACCTAAAAATTCAAACTCTTACTGGAAACGAACGCTTCAACCTAGAAGAGTGAAAATTGGGCAGCCAAGTGGACTTAGTGAACTGATCATTACCACAGAGAATCATCAATATTGGGTGAAAAAATGTTTGCCGATATTTCAGAAAACCAGTACTTTTGGACGCTTGGCACCCCTTTCCAATGAAAATTCTTTAGGCAGGCTCTGCTTAGGGCTGCTTCAAGAGGAAACAAACCATAGAGACAGAACCTAAATCTACTTTATTTTGTCAATTTTCAAAGAGCTAGCACAAGCCGTGTTTCATTTAGAGTTCCCAACCCATCTATCTATATAGGAGAAAACACAGTGAAACCTAAAAATTCAAACTCTTACTGGAAACACACGCTTCAACCTAGAAGAGTGAAAATTTGGCAGCCAACTGGGCTTAGTGAACTGATCACTACCACAGAGAATCATCAATATTGGGTGAAAAAAAGGTTTGCCGAGATTTCAGAAAACCAGTACTTTTGGACGCTTCCCACACCTTTCCAATGAAAGTGTATTTAGGCAGTCTCCAGTTAGGGCTGCTTCAAGAGGAAACAAACCATAGAGACAGAACCTAAAACTACTTTATTTTGTCAATTTTCAAAGAGCTAGCACAAACCGTGTTTCATTTAGAGTTCCAATCACATCTATCTATAGAGGAGAAAACACAGTGAAACCTAAAAATTCAAACTCTTACTGGAAACGAACGCTTCAACTTAGAAGAGTGAAAATTGGGCAGCCAAGTGGGCTTAGTGAACTGGTCACTACCACAGAGAATCATCAATATTGGGTGAAAAAATGTTTGCCGAGATTTCAGAAAACCAGTACTTTTGGACGCTTGGCACCCTTTCCAATGAAAATGTCTTTAGGCAGTCTCTGCTTAGGGCTGCTTCAAGAGGAAACAAACCTTAGAGACAGAACGTAGAACTATTTATTTTGTCAATTTTCAAAGAGCTAGCACAACCCGTGTTTCATTTAGAGTTCCCAACACATCTATCTATATAGGAGAAAACAGAGTGAAACCTAAAAATTCAAACTCTTACTGGAAACGAACGCTTCTACCTAGAACAGTGAAAATTGGGAAGCCATGTTGACTTAGTGAACTGATCACTACCACAGAGAATCATCCAGATTGGGTGAAAAAATGTTTGCCGTGATTTCAGAAAACCAGTACTTTTGGTCGCTTGGCACACGTTTCCAATGAAAGTGTATTTAGGCAGTCTCCAGTTAGGGCTGCTTCAAGAGGAAACAAACCATAGAGACAGAACCTAAAACTACTTTATTTTGTCAATTTTCAAAGAGCTAGCACAAACCGTGTTTCATTTAGAGTTCCCAACACATCTATCTATATAGGAAAAAACAGAGTGAAACCTAAAAATTCAAACTCTTATTGGAAACGAACGCTTCAACCTAGAAGAGTGAAAATTGGGCAGCCAAGTGGACTTAGTGAACTGATCACTACCACAATGTCTCATCAAGATTGGGTGAAAAAAGGTTTGCCGAGATTTCAGAAAACCAGTACTTTTGGACGCTTGGCACACCTTTCCAATGAAAATGTCTTTAGGCAGGCTCTGCTTAGGGCTGCTTCAAGAGGAAACAAACCATAGAGACAGAACCTAAAACTACTTTATTTTGTCAATTTTCAAAGAGCTAGCACAAACCGTGTTTCATTTAGAGTTCCCAACACATCTATCTATATAGGAAAAAACAGAGTGAAACCTAAAAATTCAAACTCTTACTGGAAACGAACGCTTCAACCTAGAAGAGTGAATATTGGGCAGCCAAGTGGGCTTAGTGAACTGATCATTACCACAGAGAATCATCAAGATTGGGTGAAAAAATGTTTGCCGACATTTCAGAAAACCAGTGCTTTTGGACGCTTGGCACACCTTTCCAATGAAAGTGTACTTAGGCAGTCTCTAGTTAGGGCTGCTTCAAGAAAAAACAAACCATGGAGACAGAACCTAAAACCACTCTATTTTGTCAATTTTCAAAGAGCTAGCACAAACCGTGTTTCATTTAGAGTTCCCAACACATCTATCTATATAGGAGAAAACAGAGTGAAACCTAAAAACTCAAACTCTTACTGGAATCGAACGCTTCAACCTAGAAGAGTGAAAATTGGGCAGCCAAGTGGACTTAGTGAACTGATCACTACCACAATGTCTCATCAAGATTGGGTGAAAAAGGTTTGCCGAGATTTCAGAAAACCAGTACTTTTGGACGCTTGGCACACCTTTCCAATGAAAATGTCTTTAGGCAGGCTCTGCTTAGGGCTGCTTCAAGAGGAAACAAACCTTAGAGACAGAACTTAGAACTACTTTATTTTGTCAATTTTCAAAGAGCTAGCACAAACCGTGTTTCATTTAGAGTTCCCAACACATCTATCTATATAGGAGAAAACAGAGTGAAACCTAAAAATTCAAACTCTTACTGGAAACGAACGCTTCAACCTAGAAGAGTGAAAATTGGGCAGCCAAGTGGACTTAGTGAACTGATCATTACCACAGAGAATCATGAAGATTGGGTGAAAAAATGTTTGCCGAGATTTCAGAAAACCAGTACTTTTGGACGCTTGGCACCCCTTTCCAATGAAAATTCTTTAGGCAGGCTCTGCTTAGGGCTGCTTCAAGAGGAAACAAACCATAGAGACAGAACCTAAATCTACTTTATTTTGTCAATTTTCAAAGAGCTAGCACAAACCGTGTTTCATTTAGAGTTCCCAACACATCTATCTATATAGGAGAAAACAGAGTGAAACCTAAAAATTCAAACTCTTACTGGAAACGAACGCTTCAAACTAGAAGAGTGAAAATTGGGAAGCCAAGTTGACTTAGTGAACTGATCACTACCACAGAGAATCATCCAGATTGGGTGAAAAAATGTTTGCCGTGATTTCAGAAAACCAGTACTTTTGGACGCTTGGCACACGTTTCCAATGAAAGTGTATTTAGGCAGTCTCCAGTTAGGGCTGCTTCAAGAGGAAACAAACCATAGAGACAGAACCTAAAACTACTTTATTTTGTCAATTTTCAAAGAGCTAGCACAAACCGTGTTTCATTTAGAGTTCCCAACACATCTATCTATATAGGAGAAAACAGAGTGAAACCTAAAAATTCAAACTCTTACTGGAAACGAACGCTTCAACCTAGAAGAGTGAAAATTGGGCAGCCAAGTGGACTTAGTGAACTGATCACTACCACAGAGAATCATCCAGTTTGGGTGAAAAAATATTTGCCGAGATTTCAGAAAACCAGTACTTTTGGACGCTTGGCACACGTTTCCAATGAAAGTGTATTTAGGCAGTCTCCAGTTAGGGCTGCTTGAAGAGGAAACAAACCATAGAGACAGAACCTAAAACTACTTTATTTTGTCAATTTTCAAAGAGCTAGCACAAACCGTGTTTCATTTAGAGTTCCAATCACATCTATCTATATAGGAGAAAACACAGTGAAACCTAAAAATTCAAACTCTTACTGGAAACGAACGCTTCAACTTAGAAGAGTGAAAATTGGGCAGCCAAGTGGGCTTAGTGAACTGGTCACTACCACAGAGAATCATCAATATTGGGTGAAAAAATGTTTGCCGAGATTTCAGAAAACCAGTACTTTTGGACGCTTGGCACCCCTTTCCAATGAAAATGTCTTTAGGCAGTCTCTGCTTAGGGCTGCTTCAAGAGGAAACAAACCTTAGAGACAGAACTTAGAACTATTTATTTTGTCAATTTTCAAAGAGCTAGCACAAACCGTGTTTCATTTAGAGTTCCCAACACATCTATCTATATAGGAGAAAACAGAGTGAAACCTAAAAATTCAAACTCTTACTGGAAACGAACGCTTCAACCTAGAAGAGTGAAAATTGGGCAGCCAAGTGGACTTAGTGAACTGATCCTTACCACAGAGAATCATCAATATTGGGTGAAAAAATGTTTGCCGAGATTTCAGAAAACCAGTACTTTTGGACGCTTGGCACCCCTTTCCAATGAAAATTCTTTAGGCAGGCTCTGCTTAGGGCTGCTTCAAGAGGAAACAAACCATAGAGACAGAACCTAAATCTACTTTATTTTGTCAATTTTCAAAGAGCTAGCACAAGCCGTGTTTCATTTAGAGTTCCCAACCCATCTATCTATATAGGAGAAAACACAGTGAAACCTAAAAATTCAAACTCTTACTGGAAACACACGCTTCAACCTAGAAGAGTGAAAATTTGGCAGCCAAGTGGGCTTAGTGAACTGATCACTACCACAGAGAATCATCAATATTGGGTGAAAAAATGTTTGCCGAGATTTCAGAAAACCAGTACTTTTGGACGCTTCCCACACCTTTCCAATGAAAGTGTATTTAGGCAGTCTCCAGTTAGGGCTGCTTCAAGAGGAAACAAACCATAGAGACAGAACCTAAAACTACTTTATTTTGTCAATTTTCAAAGAGCTAGCACAAACCGTGTTTCATTTAGAGTTCCAATCACATCTATCTATATAGGAGAAAACACAGTGAAACCTAAAAATTCAAACTCTTACTGGAAACGAACGCTTCAACTTAGAAGAGTGAAAATTGGGCAGCCAAGTGGGCTTAGTGAACTGGTCACTACCACAGAGAATCATCAATATTGGGTGAAAAAATGTTTGCCGAGATTTCAGAAAACCAGTACTTTTGGACGCTTGGCACCCTTTCCAATGAAAATGTCTTTAGGCAGTCTCTGCTTAGGGCTGCTTCAAGAGGAAACAAACCTTAGAGACAGAACGTAGAACTATTTATTTTGTCAATTTTCAAAGAGCTAGCACAACCCGTGTTTCATTTAGAGTTCCCAACACATCTATCTATATAGGAGAAAACAGAGTGAAACCTAAAAATTCAAACTCTTACTGGAAACGAACGCTTCTACCTAGAACAGTGAAAATTGGGAAGCCATGTTGACTTAGTGAACTGATCACTACCACAGAGAATCATCCAGATTGGGTGAAAAAATGTTTGCCGTGATTTCAGAAAACCAGTACTTTTGGTCGCTTGGCACACGTTTCCAATGAAAGTGTATTTAGGCAGTCTCCAGTTAGGGCTGCTTCAAGAGGAAACAAACCATAGAGACAGAACCTAAAACTACTTTATTTTGTCAATTTTCAAAGAGCTAGCACAAACCGTGTTTCATTTAGAGTTCCCAACACATCTATCTATATAGGAAAAAACAGAGTGAAACCTAAAAATTCAAACTCTTATTGGAAACGAACGCTTCAACCTAGAAGAGTGAAAATTGGGCAGCCAAGTGGACTTAGTGAACTGATCACTACCACAATGTCTCATCAAGATTGGGTGAAAAAAGGTTTGCCGAGATTTCAGAAAACCAGTACTTTTGGACGCTTGGCACACCTTTCCAATGAAAATGTCTTTAGGCAGGCTCTGCTTAGGGCTGCTTCAAGAGGAAACAAACCATAGAGACAGAACCTAAAACTACTTTATTTTGTCAATTTTCAAAGAGCTAGCACAAACCGTGTTTCATTTAGAGTTCCCAACACATCTATCTATATAGGAAAAAACAGAGTGAAACCTAAAAATTCAAACTCTTACTGGAAACGAACGCTTCAACCTAGAAGAGTGAATATTGGGCAGCCAAGTGGGCTTAGTGAACTGATCATTACCACAGAGAATCATCAAGATTGGGTGAAAAAATGTTTGCCGACATTTCAGAAAACCAGTGCTTTTGGACGCTTGGCACACCTTTCCAATGAAAGTGTACTTAGGCAGTCTCTAGTTAGGGCTGCTTCAAGAAAAAACAAACCATGGAGACAGAACCTAAAACCACTCTATTTTGTCAATTTTCAAAGAGCTAGCACAAACCGTGTTTCATTTAGAGTTCCCAACACATCTATCTATATAGGAGAAAACAGAGTGAAACCTAAAAACTCAAACTCTTACTGGAATCGAACGCTTCAACCTAGAAGAGTGAAAATTGGGCAGCCAAGTGGACTTAGTGAACTGATCACTACCACAATGTCTCATCAAGATTGGGTGAAAAAGGTTTGCCGAGATTTCAGAAAACCAGTACTTTTGGACGCTTGGCACACCTTTCCAATGAAAATGTCTTTAGGCAGGCTCTGCTTAGGGCTGCTTCAAGAGGAAACAAACCTTAGAGACAGAACTTAGAACTACTTTATTTTGTCAATTTTCAAAGAGCTAGCACAAACCGTGTTTCATTTAGAGTTCCCAACACATCTATCTATATAGGAGAAAACAGAGTGAAACCTAAAAATTCAAACTCTTACTGGAAACGAACGCTTCAACCTAGAAGAGTGAAAATTGGGCAGCCAAGTGGACTTAGTGAACTGATCATTACCACAGAGAATCATGAAGATTGGGTGAAAAAATGTTTGCCGTGATTTCAGAAAACCAGTACTTTTGGACGCTTGGCACACGTTTCCAATGAAAGTGTATTTAGGCAGTCTCCAGTTAGGGCTGCTTCAAGAGGAAACAAACCATAGAGACAGAACCTAAATCTACTTTATTTTGTCAATTTTCAAAGAGCTAGCACAAGCCGTGTTTCATTTAGAGTTCCCAACCCATCTATCTATATAGGAGAAAACACAGTGAAACCTAAAAATTCAAACTCTTACTGGAAACACACGCTTCAACCTAGAAGAGTGAAAATTTGGCAGCCAACTGGGCTTAGTGAACTGATCACTACCACAGAGAATCATCAATATTGGGTGAAAAAAAGGTTTGCCGAGATTTCAGAAAACCAGTACTTTTGGACTCTTCCCACACCTTTCCAATGAAAGTGTATTTAGGCAGTCTCCAGTTAGGGCTGCTTCAAGAGGAAACAAACCATAGAGACAGAACCTAAAACTACTTTATTTTGTCAATTTTCAAAGAGCTAGCACAAACCGTGTTTCATTTAGAGTTCCAATCACATCTATCTATATAGGAGAAAACACAGTGAAACCTAAAAATTCAAACTCTTACTGGAAACGAACGCTTCAACTTAGAAGAGTGAAAATTGGGCAGCCAAGTGGGCTTAGTGAACTGGTCACTACCACAGAGAATCATCAATATTGGGTGAAAAAATGTTTGCCGAGATTTCAGAAAACCAGTACTTTTGGACGCTTGGCACCCTTTCCAATGAAAATGTCTTTAGGCAGTCTCTGCTTAGGGCTGCTTCAAGAGGAAACAAACCTTAGAGACAGAACGTAGAACTATTTATTTTGTCAATTTTCAAAGAGCTAGCACAACCCGTGTTTTATTTAGAGTTCACAACACATCTATCTATATAGGAGAAAACAGAGTGAAACCTAAAAATTCAAACTCTTACTGGAAACGAACGCTTCTACCTAGAACAGTGAAAATTGGGAAGCCATGTTGACTTAGTGAACTGATCACTACCACAGAGAATCATCCAGATTGGGTGAAAAAATGTTTGCCGTGATTTCAGAAAACCAGTACTTTTGGTCGCTTGGCACACGTTTCCAATGAAAGTGTATTTAGGCAGTCTCCAGTTAGGGCTGCTTCAAGAGGAAACAAACCATAGAGACAGAACCTAAAACTACTTTATTTTGTCAATTTTCAAAGAGCTAGCACAAACCGTGTTTCATTTAGAGTTCCCAACACATCTATCTATATAGGAAAAAACAGAGTGAAACCTAAAAATTCAAACTCTTATTGGAAACGAACGCTTCAACCTAGAAGAGTGAAAATTGGGCAGCCAAGTGGACTTAGTGAACTGATCACTACCACAATGTCTCATCAAGATTGGGTGAAAAAAGGTTTGCCGAGATTTCAGAAAACCAGTACTTTTGGACGCTTGGCACACCTTTCCAATGAAAATGTCTTTAGGCAGGCTCTGCTTAGGGCTGCTTCAAGAGGAAACAAACCATAGAGACAGAACCTAAAACTACTTTATTTTGTCAATTTTCAAAGAGCTAGCACAAACCGTGTTTCATTTAGAGTTCCCAACACATCTATCTATATAGGAAAAAACAGAGTGAAACCTAAAAATTCAAACTCTTACTGGAAACGAACGCTTCAACCTAGAAGAGTGAATATTGGGCAGCCAAGTGGGCTTAGTGAACTGATCATTACCACAGAGAATCATCAAGATTGGGTGAAAAAATGTTTGCCGACATTTCAGAAAACCAGTGCTTTTGGACGCTTGGCACACCTTTCCAATGAAAGTGTACTTAGGCAGTCTCTAGTTAGGGCTGCTTCAAGAAAAAACAAACCATGGAGACAGAACCTAAAACCACTCTATTTTGTCAATTTTCAAAGAGCTAGCACAATCCGTGTTTCATTTAGAGTTCCCAACACATCTATCTATATAGGAGAAAACAGAGTGAAACCTAAAAACTCAAACTCTTACTGGAATCGAACGCTTCAACCTAGAAGAGTGAAAATTGGGCAGCCAAGTGGACTTAGTGAACTGATCACTACCACAATGTCTCATCAAGATTGGGTGAAAAAGGTTTGCCGAGATTTCAGAAAACCAGTACTTTTGGACGCTTGGCACACCTTTCCAATGAAAATGTCTTTAGGCAGGCTCTGCTTAGGGCTGCTTCAAGAGGAAACAAACCTTAGAGACAGAACTTAGAACTACTTTATTTTGTCAATTTTCAAAGAGCTAGCACAAACCGTGTTTCATTTAGAGTTCCCAACACATCTATCTATATAGGAGAAAACAGAGTGAAACCTAAAAATTCAAACTCTTACTGGAAACGAACGCTTCAACCTAGAAGAGTGAAAATTGGGCAGCCAAGTGGACTTAGTGAACTGATCATTACCACAGAGAATCATGAAGATTGGGTGAAAAAATGTTTGCCGAGATTTCAGAAAACCAGTACTTTTGGACGCTTGGCACCCCTTTCCAATGAAAATTCTTTAGGCAGGCTCTGCTTAGGGCTGCTTCAAGAGGAAACAAACCATAGAGACAGAACCTAAATCTACTTTATTTTGTCAATTTTCAAAGAGCTAGCACAAACCGTGTTTCATTTAGAGTTCCCAACACATCTATCTATATAGGAGAAAACAGAGTGAAACCTAAAAATTCAAACTCTTACTGGAAACGAACGCTTCAAACTAGAAGAGTGAAAATTGGGAAGCCAAGTTGACTTAGTGAACTGATCACTACCACAGAGAATCATCCAGATTGGGTGAAAAAATGTTTGCCGTGATTTCAGAAAACCAGTACTTTTGGACGCTTGGCACACGTTTCCAATGAAAGTGTATTTAGGCAGTCTCCAGTTAGGGCTGCTTCAAGAGGAAACAAACCATAGAGACAGAACCTAAAACTACTTTATTTTGTCAATTTTCAAAGAGCTAGCACAAACCGTGTTTCATTTAGAGTTCCCAACACATCTATTTATATAGGAAAAAACAGAGTGAAACCTAAAAATTCAAACTCTTATTTGAAACGAACGCTTCAACCTAGAAGAGTGAAAATTGGGCAGCCAAGTGGACTTAGTGAACTGATCACTACCACAATGTCTCATCAAGATTGGGTGAAAAAAGGTTTGCCGAGATTTCAGAAAACCAGTACTTTTGGACGCTTGGCACACCTTTCCAATGAAAATGTCTTTAGGCAGGCTCTGCTTAGGGCTGCTTCAAGAGGAAACAACCTTTGAGACAGAACTTAGAACTACTTTATTTTGTCAATTTTCAAAGAGCTAGCACAAACCGTGTTTCATTTAGAGTTCCCAACACATCTATCTATATAGGAGAAAACAGAGTGAAACCTAAAAATTCAAACTCTTATTGGAAACGAACGCTTCAACCTAGAAGAGTGAATATTGGGCAGCCAAGTGGGCTTAGTGAACTGATCATTACCACAGAGAATCATCAAGATTGGGTGAAAAAATGTTTGCCGACATTTCAGAAAACCAGTGCTTTTGGACGCTTGGCACACCTTTCCAATGAAAGTGTACTTAGGCAGTCTCTAGTTAGGGCTGCTTCAAGAAAAAACAAACCATGGAGACAGAACCTAAAACCACTCTATTTTGTCAATTTTCAAAGAGCTAGCACAAACCGTGTTTCATTTAGAGTTCCCAACACATCTATCTATATAGGAGAAAACAGAGTGAAACCTAAAAACTCAAACTCTTACTGGAATCGAACGCTTCAACCTAGAAGAGTGAAAATTGGGCAGCCAAGTGGACTTAGTGAACTGATCACTACCACAATGTCTCATCAAGATTGGGTGAAAAAGGTTTGCCGAGATTTCAGAAAACCAGTACTTTTGGACGCTTGGCACACCTTTCCAATGAAAATGTCTTTAGGCAGGCTCTGCTTAGGGCTGCTTCAAGAGGAAACAAACCTTAGAGACAGAACTTAGAACTACTTTATTTTGTCAATTTTCAAAGAGCTAGCACAAACCGTGTTTCATTTAGAGTTCCCAACACATCTATCTATATAGGAGAAAACAGAGTGAAACCTAAAAATTCAAACTCTTACTGGAAACGAACGCTTAACCTAGAAGAGTGAAAATTGGGCAGCCAAGTGGACTTAGTGAACTGATCATTACCACAGAGAATCATGAAGATTGGGTGAAAAAATGTTTGCCGAGATTTCAGAAAACCAGTACTTTTGGACGCTTGGCACCCCTTTCCAATGAAAATTCTTTAGGCAGGCTCTGCTTAGGGCTGCTTCAAGAGGAAACAAACCATAGAGACAGAACCTAAATCTACTTTATTTTGTCAATTTTCAAAGAGCTAGCACAAACCGTGTTTCATTTAGAGTTCCCAACACATCTATCTATATAGGAGAAAACAGAGTGAAACCTAAAAATTCAAACTCTTACTGGAATCGAACGCTTCAACCTAGAAGAGTGAAAATTGGGCAGCCAAGTGGACTTAGTGAACTGATCACTACCACAATGTCTCATCAAGATTGGGTGAAAAAAGGTTTGCCGAGATTTCAGAAAACCAGTACTTTTGGACGCTTGGCACACCTTTCCAATGAAAATGTCTTTAGGCAGGCTCTGCTTAGGGCTGCTTCAAGAGGAAACAAACCATAGAGACAGAACCTAAATCTACTTTATTTTGTCAATTTTCAAAGAGCTAGCACAAGCCGTGTTTCATTTAGAGTTCCCAACCCATCTATCTATATAGGAGAAAACACAGTGAAACCTAAAAATTCAAACTCTTACTGGAAACACACGCTTCAACCTAGAAGAGTGAAAATTTGGCAGCCAAGTGGGCTTAGTGAACTGATCACTACCACAGAGAATCATCAATATTGGGTGAAAAAATGTTTGCCGAGATTTCAGAAAACCAGTACTTTTGGACGCTTCCCACACCTTTCCAATGAAAGTGTATTTAGGCAGTCTCCAGTTAGGGCTGCTTCAAGAGGAAACAAACCATAGAGACAGAACCTAAAACTACTTTATTTTGTCAATTTTCAAAGAGCTAGCACAAACCGTGTTTCATTTAGAGTTCCCAACACATCTATCTATATAGGAGAAAACAGAGTGAAACCTAAAAATTGAAACTCTTACTGGAAACGAACGCTTCAACCTAGAAGAGTGAAAATTGGGCAGCCAAGTGGACTTAGTGAACTGATCACTACCACAGAGAATCATCCAGTTTGGGTGAAAAAATATTTGCCGAGATTTCAGAAAACCAGTACTTTTGGACGCTTGGCACACGTTTCCAATGAAAGTGTATTTAGGCAGTCTCCAGTTAGGGCTGCTTGAAGAGGAAACAAACCATAGAGACAGAACCTAAAACTACTTTATTTTGTCAATTTTCAAAGAGCTAGCACAAACCGTGTTTCATTTAGAGTTCCAATCACATCTATCTATATAGGAGAAAACACAGTGAAACCTAAAAATTCAAACTCTTACTGGAAACACACGCTTCAACCTAGAAGAGTGAAAATTGGGAAGCCAAGTTGACTTAGTGAACTGATCACTACCACAGAGAATCATCCAGATTGGGTGAAAAAATGTTTGCCGAGATTTCAGAAAACCAGTACTTTTGGACGCTTGGCACACGTTTCCAATGAAAGTGTATTTAGGCAGTCTCCAGTTAGGGCTGCTTCAAGAGGAAACAAACCATAGAGACAGAACCTAAAACTACTTTATTTTGTCAATTTTCAAAGAGCTAGCACAAACCGTGTTTCATTTAGAGTTCCCAACACATCTATCTATATAGGAGAAAACAGAGTGAAACCTAAAAATTCAAACTCTTACTGGAAACGAACGCTTCAACCTAGAAGAGTGAAAATTGGGCAGCCAAGTGGACTTAGTGAACTGATCATTACCACAGAGAATCATCAATATTGGGTGAAAAAATGTTTGCCGAGATTTCAGAAAACCAGTACTTTTGGACGCTTGGCACCCCTTTCCAATGAAAATTCTTTAGGCAGGCTCTGCTTAGGGCTGCTTCAAGAGGAAACAAACCATAGAGACAGAACCTAAATCTACTTTATTTTGTCAATTTTCAAAGAGCTAGCACAAGCCGTGTTTCATTTAGAGTTCCCAACTCATCTATCTATATAGGAGAAAACACAGTGAAACCTAAAAATTCAAACTCTTACTGGAAACACACGCTTCAACCTAGAAGAGTGAAAATTTGGCAGGCAACTGGGCTTAGTGAACTGATCACTACCACAGAGAATCATCAATATTGGGTGAAAAAAGGTTTGCCGAGATTTCAGAAAACCAGTACTTTTGGACGCTTCCCACACCTTTCCAATGAAAGTGTATTTAGGCAGTCTCCAGTTAGGGCTGCTTCAAGAGGAAACAAACCATAGAGACAGAACCTAAAACTACTTTATTTTGTCAATTTTCAAAGAGCTAGCACAAACCGTGTTTCATTTAGAGTTCCAATCACATCTATCTATATAGGAGAAAACACAGTGAAACCTAAAAATTCAAACTCTTACTGGAAACGAACGCTTCAACTTAGAAGAGTGAAAATTGGGCAGCCAAGTGGGCTTAGTGAACTGGTCACTACCACAGAGAATCATCAATATTGGGTGAAAAAATGTTTGCCGAGATTTCAGAAAACCAGTGCTTTTGGACGCTTGGCAAACCTTTCCAATGAAAGTGTACTTAGGCAGTCTCTAGTTAGGGCTGCTTCAAGAAAAAACAAACCATGGAGACAGAACCTAAAACCACTCTATTTTGTCAATTTTCAAAGAGCTAGCACAAACCGTGTTTCATTTAGAGTTCCCAACACATCTATCTATATAGGAGAAAACAGAGTGAAACCTAAAAACTCAAACTCTTACTGGAATCGAACGCTTCAACCTAGAAGAGTGAAAATTGGGCAGCCAAGTGGACTTAGTGAACTGATCATTACCACAGAGAATCATCAATATTGGGTGAAAAAATGTTTGCCGAGATTTCAGAAAACCAGTACTTTTGGACGCTTGGCACCCCTTTCCAATGAAAATTCTTTAGGCAGGCTCTGCTTAGGGCTGCTTCAAGAGGAAACAAACCATAGAGACAGAACCTAAATCTACTTTATTTTGTCAATTTTCAAAGAGCTAGCACAAACCGTGTTTCATTTAGAGTTCCCAACACATCTATCTATATAGGAGAAAACAGAGTGAAACCTAAAAATTCAAACTCTTACTGGAATCGAACGCTTCAACCTAGAAGAGTGAAAATTGGGCAGCCAAGTGGACTTAGTGAACTGATCACTACCACAATGTCTCATCAAGATTGGGTGAAAAAAGGTTTGCCGAGATTTCAGAAAACCAGTACTTTTGGACGCTTGGCACACCTTTCCAATGAAAATGTCTTTAGGCAGGCTCTGCTTAGGGCTGCTTCAAGAGGAAACAAACCATAGAGACAGAACCTAAATCTACTTTATTTTGTCAATTTTCAAAGAGCTAGCACAAGCCGTGTTTCATTTAGAGTTCCCAACCCATCTATCTATATAGGAGAAAACACAGTGAAACCTAAAAATTCAAACTCTTACTGGAAACACACGCTTCAACCTAGAAGAGTGAAAATTTGGCAGCCAAGTGGGCTTAGTGAACTGATCACTACCACAGAGAATCATCAATATTGGGTGAAAAAATGTTTGCCGAGATTTCAGAAAACCAGTACTTTTGGACGCTTCCCACACCTTTCCAATGAAAGTGTATTTAGGCAGTCTCCAGTTAGGGCTGCTTCAAGAGGAAACAAACCATAGAGACAGAACCTAAAACTACTTTATTTTGTCAATTTTCAAAGAGCTAGCACAAACCGTGTTTCATTTAGAGTTCCCAACACATCTATCTATATAGGAGAAAACAGAGTGAAACCTAAAAATTGAAACTCTTACTGGAAACGAACGCTTCAACCTAGAAGAGTGAAAATTGGGCAGCCAAGTGGACTTAGTGAACTGATCACTACCACAGAGAATCATCCAGTTTGGGTGAAAAAATATTTGCCGAGATTTCAGAAAACCAGTACTTTTGGACGCTTGGCACACGTTTCCAATGAAAGTGTATTTAGGCAGTCTCCAGTTAGGGCTGCTTGAAGAGGAAACAAACCATAGAGACAGAACCTAAAACTACTTTATTTTGTCAATTTTCAAAGAGCTAGCACAAACCGTGTTTCATTTAGAGTTCCAATCACATCTATCTATATAGGAGAAAACACAGTGAAACCTAAAAATTCAAACTCTTACTGGAAACACACGCTTCAACCTAGAAGAGTGAAAATTGGGAAGCCAAGTTGACTTAGTGAACTGATCACTACCACAGAGAATCATCCAGATTGGGTGAAAAAATGTTTGCCGAGATTTCAGAAAACCAGTACTTTTGGACGCTTGGCACACGTTTCCAATGAAAGTGTATTTAGGCAGTCTCCAGTTAGGGCTGCTTCAAGAGGAAACAAACCATAGAGACAGAACCTAAAACTACTTTATTTTGTCAATTTTCAAAGAGCTAGCACAAACCGTGTTTCATTTAGAGTTCCCAACACATCTATCTATATAGGAGAAAACAGAGTGAAACCTAAAAATTCAAACTCTTACTGGAAACGAACGCTTCAACCTAGAAGAGTGAAAATTGGGCAGCCAAGTGGACTTAGTGAACTGATCATTACCACAGAGAATCATCAATATTGGGTGAAAAAATGTTTGCCGAGATTTCAGAAAACCAGTACTTTTGGACGCTTGGCACCCCTTTCCAATGAAAATTCTTTAGGCAGGCTCTGCTTAGGGCTGCTTCAAGAGGAAACAAACCATAGAGACAGAACCTAAATCTACTTTATTTTGTCAATTTTCAAAGAGCTAGCACAAGCCGTGTTTCATTTAGAGTTCCCAACTCATCTATCTATATAGGAGAAAACACAGTGAAACCTAAAAATTCAAACTCTTACTGGAAACACACGCTTCAACCTAGAAGAGTGAAAATTTGGCAGGCAACTGGGCTTAGTGAACTGATCACTACCACAGAGAATCATCAATATTGGGTGAAAAAAGGTTTGCCGAGATTTCAGAAAACCAGTACTTTTGGACGCTTCCCACACCTTTCCAATGAAAGTGTATTTAGGCAGTCTCCAGTTAGGGCTGCTTCAAGAGGAAACAAACCATAGAGACAGAACCTAAAACTACTTTATTTTGTCAATTTTCAAAGAGCTAGCACAAACCGTGTTTCATTTAGAGTTCCAATCACATCTATCTATATAGGAGAAAACACAGTGAAACCTAAAAATTCAAACTCTTACTGGAAACGAACGCTTCAACTTAGAAGAGTGAAAATTGGGCAGCCAAGTGGGCTTAGTGAACTGGTCACTACCACAGAGAATCATCAATATTGGGTGAAAAAATGTTTGCCGAGATTTCAGAAAACCAGTGCTTTTGGACGCTTGGCAAACCTTTCCAATGAAAGTGTACTTAGGCAGTCTCTAGTTAGGGCTGCTTCAAGAAAAAACAAACCATGGAGACAGAACCTAAAACCACTCTATTTTGTCAATTTTCAAAGAGCTAGCACAAACCGTGTTTCATTTAGAGTTCCCAACACATCTATCTATATAGGAGAAAACAGAGTGAAACCTAAAAACTCAAACTCTTACTGGAATCGAACGCTTCAACCTAGAAGAGTGAAAATTGGGCAGCCAAGTGGACTTAGTGAACTGATCATTACCACAGAGAATCATCAATATTGGGTGAAAAAATGTTTGCCGAGATTTCAGAAAACCAGTACTTTTGGACGCTTGGCACACCTTTCCAGTGAAAATTCTTTAGGCAGGCTCTGCTTAGGGCTGCTTCAAGAGGAAACAAACCATAGAGACAGAACCTAAATCTACTTTATTTTGTCAATTTTCAAAGAGCTAGCACAAGCCGTGTTTCATTTAGAGTTCCCAACCCATCTATCTATATAGGAGAAAACAGAGTGAAACCTAAAAATTCAAACTCTTACTGGAAACGAACGCTTCTACCTAGAACAGTGAAAATTGGGAAGCCATGTTGACTTAGTGAACTGATCACTACCACAGAGAATCATCCAGATTGGGTGAAAAAATGTTTGCCGTGATTTCAGAAAACCAGTACTTTTGGTCGCTTGGCACACGTTTCCAATGAAAGTGTATTTAGGCAGTCTCCAGTTAGGGCTGCTTCAAGAGGAAACAAACCATAGAGACAGAACCTAAAACTACTTTATTTTGTCAATTTTCAAAGAGCTAGCACAAACCGTGTTTCATTTAGAGTTCCCAACACATCTATCTATATAGGAAAAAACAGAGTGAAACCTAAAAATTCAAACTCTTATTGGAAACGAACGCTTCAACCTAGAAGAGTGAAAATTGGGCAGCCAAGTGGACTTAGTGAACTGATCACTACCACAATGTCTCATCAAGATTGGGTGAAAAAAGGTTTGCCGAGATTTCAGAAAACCAGTACTTTTGGACGCTTGGCACACCTTTCCAATGAAAATGTCTTTAGGCAGGCTCTGCTTAGGGCTGCTTCAAGAGGAAACAAACCATAGAGACAGAACCTAAAACTACTTTATTTTGTCAATTTTCAAAGAGCTAGCACAAACCGTGTTTCATTTAGAGTTCCCAACACATCTATCTATATAGGAAAAAACAGAGTGAAACCTAAAAATTCAAACTCTTACTGGAAACGAACGCTTCAACCTAGAACAGTGAATATTGGGCCGCCAAGTGGGCTTAGTGAACTGATCATTACCACAGAGAATCATCAAGATTGGGTGAAAAAATGTTTGCCGACATTTCAGAAAACCAGTGCTTTTGGACGCTTGGCACACCTTTCCAATGAAAGTGTACTTAGGCAGTCTCTAGTTAGGGCTGCTTCAAGAAAAAACAAACCATGGAGACAGAACCTAAAACCACTCTATTTTGTCAATTTTCAAAGAGCTAGCACAAACCGTGTTTCATTTAGAGTTCCCAACACATCTATCTATATAGGAGAAAACAGAGTGAAACCTAAAAACTCAAACTCTTACTGGAATCGAACGCTTCAACCTAGAAGAGTGAAAATTGGGCAGCCAAGTGGACTTAGTGAACTGATCACTACCACAATGTCTCATCAAGATTGGGTGAAAAAGGTTTGCCGAGATTTCAGAAAACCAGTACTTTTGGACGCTTGGCACACCTTTCCAATGAAAATGTCTTTAGGCAGGCTCTGCTTAGGGCTGCTTCAAGAGGAAACAAACCTTAGAGACAGAACTTAGAACTACTTTATTTTGTCAATTTTCAAAGAGCTAGCACAAACCGTGTTTCATTTAGAGTTCCCAACACATCTATCTATATAGGAGAAAACAGAGTGAAACCTAAAAATTCAAACTCTTACTGGAAACGAACGCTTCAACCTAGAAGAGTGAAAATTGGGCAGCCAAGTGGACTTAGTGAACTGATCATTACCACAGAGAATCATGAAGATTGGGTGAAAAAATGTTTGCCGAGATTTCAGAAAACCAGTACTTTTGGACGCTTGGCACCCCTTTCCAATGAAAATTCTTTAGGCAGGCTCTGCTTAGGGCTGCTTCAAGAGGAAACAAACCATAGAGACAGAACCTAAATCTACTTTATTTTGTCAATTTTCAAAGAGCTAGCACAAACCGTGTTTCATTTAGAGTTCCCAACACATCTATCTATATAGGAGAAAACAGAGTGAAACCTAAAAATTCAAACTCTTACTGGAAACGAACGCTTCAAACTAGAAGAGTGAAAATTGGGAAGCCAAGTTGACTTAGTGAACTGATCACTACCACAGAGAATCATCCAGATTGGGTGAAAAAATGTTTGCCGTGATTTCAGAAAACCAGTACTTTTGGACGCTTGGCACACGTTTCCAATGAAAGTGTATTTAGGCAGTCTCCAGTTAGGGCTGCTTCAAGAGGAAACAAACCATAGAGACAGAACCTAAAACTACTTTATTTTGTCAATTTTCAAAGAGCTAGCACAAACCGTGTTTCATTTAGAGTTCCCACACATCTATCTATATAGGAGAAAACAGAGTGAAACCTAAAAATTCAAACTCTTACTGGAAACGAACGCTTCAACCTAGAAGAGTGAAAATTGGGCAGCCAAGTGGACTTAGTGAACTGATCATTACCACAGAGAATCATGAAGATTGGGTGAAAAAATGTTTGCCGAGATTTCAGAAAACCAGTACTTTTGGACGCTTGGCACCCCTTTCCAATGAAAATTCTTTAGGCAGGCTCTGCTTAGGGCTGCTTCAAGAGGAAACAAACCATAGAGACAGAACCTAAATCTACTTTATTTTGTCAATTTTCAAAGAGCTAGCACAAACCGTGTTTCATTTAGAGTTCCCAACACATCTATCTATATAGGAGAAAACAGAGTGAAACCTAAAAATTCAAACTCTTACTGGAAACGAACGCTTCAAACTAGAAGAGTGAAAATTGGGAAGCCAAGTTGACTTAGTGAACTGATCACTACCACAGAGAATCATCCAGATTGGGTGAAAAAATGTTTGCCGTGATTTCAGAAAACCGGTACTTTTGGACGCTTGGCACACGTTTCCAATGAAAGTGTATTTAGGCAGTCTCCAGTTAGGGCTGCTTCAAGAGGAAACAAACCATAGAGACAGAACCTAAAACTACTTTATTTTGTCAATTTTCAAAGAGCTAGCACAAACCGTGTTTCATTTAGAGTTCCCAACACATCTATCTATATAGGAGAAAACAGAGTGAAACCTAAAAATTCAAACTCTTACTGGAAACGAACGCTTCAACCTAGAAGAGTGAAAATTGGGAAGCCAAGTTGACTTAGTGAACTGATCACTACCACAGAGAATCATCCAGATTGGGTGAAAAAATGTTTGCCGTGATTTCAGAAAACCAGTACTTTTGGACGCTTGGCACACGTTTCCAATGAAAGTGTATTTAGGCAGTCTCCAGTTAGGGCTGCTTCAAGAGGAAACAAACCATAGAGACAGAACCTAAAACTACTTTATTTTGTCAATTTTCAAAGAGCTAGCACAAACCGTGTTTCATTTAGAGTTCCCAACACATCTATCTATATAGGAGAAAACAGAGTGAAACCTAAAAATTCAAACTCTTACTGGAAACGAACGCTTCAACCTAGAAGAGTGAAAATTGGGCAGCCAAGTGGACTTAGTGAACTGATCATTACCACAGAGAATCATGAAGATTGGGTGAAAAAATGTTTGCCGAGATTTCAGAAAACCAGTACTTTTGGACGCTTGGCACCCCTTTCCAATGAAAATTCTTTAGGCAGGCTCTGCTTAGGGCTGCTTCAAGAGGAAACAAACCATAGAGACAGAACCTAAATCTACTTTATTTTGTCAATTTTCAAATAGCTAGCACAAACCGTGTTTCATTTAGAGTTCCCAACACATCTATCTATATAGGAGAAAACAGAGTGAAACCTAAAAATTCAAACTCTTACTGGAAACGAACGCTTCAAACTAGAAGAGTGAAAATTGGGAAGCCAAGTTGACTTAGTGAACTGATCACTACCACAGAGAATCATCCAGATTGGGTGAAAAAATGTTTGCCGTGATTTCAGAAAACCGGTACTTTTGGACGCTTGGCACACGTTTCCAATGAAAGTGTATTTAGGCAGTCTCCAGTTAGGGCTGCTTCAAGAGGAAACAAACCATAGAGACAGAACCTAAAACTACTTTATTTTGTCAATTTTCAAAGAGCTAGCACAAACCGTGTTTCATTTAGAGTTCCCAACACATCTATCTATATAGGAGAAAACAGAGTGAAACCTAAAAATTCAAACTCTTACTGGAAACGAACGCTTCAACCTAGAAGAGTGAAAATTGGGAAGCCAAGTTGACTTAGTGAACTGATCACTACCACAGAGAATCATCCAGATTGGGTGAAAAAATGTTTGCCGTGATTTCAGAAAACCAGTACTTTTGGACGCTTGGCACACGTTTCCAATGAAAGTGTATTTAGGCAGTCTCCAGTTAGGGCTGCTTCAAGAGGAAACAACCTTTGAGACAGAACTTAGAACTACTTTATTTTGTCAATTTTCAAAGAGCTAGCACAAACCGTGTTTCATTTAGAGTTCCCAACACATCTATCTATATAGGAGAAAACAGAGTGAAACCTAAAAATTCAAACTCTTATTGGAAATGAACGCTTCAACCTAGAAGAGTGAATATTGGGCAGCCAAGTGGGCTTAGTGAACTGATCATTACCACAGAGAATCATCAAGATTGGGTGAAAAAATGTTTGCCGACATTTCAGAAAACCAGTGCTTTTGGACGCTTGGCACACCTTTCCAATGAAAGTGTACTTAGGCAGTCTCTAGTTAGGGCTGCTTCAAGAAAAAACAAACCATGGAGACAGAACCTAAAACCACTCTATTTTGTCAATTTTCAAAGAGCTAGCACAAACCGTGTTTCATTTAGAGTTCCCAACACATCTATCTATATAGGAGAAAACAGAGTGAAACCTAAAAACTCAAACTCTTACTGGAATCGAACGCTTCAACCTAGAAGAGTGAAAATTGGGCAGCCAAGTGGACTTAGTGAACTGATCACTACCACAATGTCTCATCAAGATTGGGTGAAAAAGGTTTGCCGAGATTTCAGAAAACCAGTACTTTTGGACGCTTGGCACACCTTTCCAATGAAAATGTCTTTAGGCAGGCTCTGCTTAGGGCTGCTTCAAGAGGAAACAAACCTTAGAGACAGAACTTAGAACTACTTTATTTTGTCAATTTTCAAAGAGCTAGCACAAACCGTGTTTCATTTAGAGTTCCCAACACATCTATCTATATAGGAGAAAACAGAGTGAAACCTAAAAATTCAAACTCTTACTGGAAACGAACGCTTCAACCTAGAAGAGTGAAAATTGGGCAGCCAAGTGGACTTAGTGAACTGATCATTACCACAGAGAATCATGAAGATTGGGTGAAAAAATGTTTGCCGAGATTTCAGAAAACCAGTACTTTTGGACGCTTGGCACCCCTTTCCAATGAAAATTCTTTAGGCAGGCTCTGCTTAGGGCTGCTTCAAGAGGAAACAAACCATAGAGACAGAACCTAAATCTACTTTATTTTGTCAATTTTCAAAGAGCTAGCACAAACCGTGTTTCATTTAGAGTTCCCAACACATCTATCTATATAGGAGAAAACAGAGTGAAACCTAAAAATTCAAACTCTTACTGGAAACGAACGCTTCAAACTAGAAGAGTGAAAATTGGGAAGCCAAGTTGACTTAGTGAACTGATCACTACCACAGAGAATCATCCAGATTGGGTGAAAAAATGTTTGCCGTGATTTCAGAAAACCAGTACTTTTGGACGCTTGGCACACGTTTCCAATGAAAGTGTATTTAGGCAGTCTCCAGTTAGGGCTGCTTCAAGAGGAAACAAACCATAGAGACAGAACCTAAAACTACTTTATTTTGTCAATTTTCAAAGAGCTAGCACAAACCGTGTTTCATTTAGAGTTCCCAACACATCTATCTATATAGGAGAAAACAGAGTGAAACCTAAAAATTCAAACTCTTACTGGAAACGAACGCTTCAACCTAGAAGAGTGAAAATTGGGCAGCCAAGTGGACTTAGTGAACTGATCATTACCACAGAGAATCATGAAGATTGGGTGAAAAAATGTTTGCCGAGATTTCAGAAAACCAGTACTTTTGGACGCTTGGCACCCCTTTCCAATGAAAATTCTTTAGGCAGGCTCTGCTTAGGGCTGCTTCAAGAGGAAACAAACCATAGAGACAGAACCTAAATCTACTTTATTTTGTCAATTTTCAAAGAGCTAGCACAAACCGTGTTTCATTTAGAGTTCCCAACCCATCTATCTATATAGGAGAAAACAGAGTGAAACCTAAAAATTCAAACTCTTACTGGAAACGAACGCTTCAAACTAGAAGAGTGAAAATTGGGAAGCCAAGTTGACTTAGTGAACTGATCACTACCACAGAGAATCATCCAGATTGGTGAAAAAATGTTTGCCGTGATTTCAGAAAACCAGTACTTTTGGACGCTTGGCACACGTTTCCAATGAAAGTGTATTTAGGCAGTCTCCAGTTAGGGCTGCTTCAAGAGGAAACAAACCATAGAGACAGAACCTAAAACTACTTTATTTTGTCAATTTTCAAAGAGCTAGCACAAACCGTGTTTCATTTAGAGTTCCCAACACATCTATCTATATAGGAGAAAACAGAGTGAAACCTAAAAATTCAAACTCTTACTGGAAACGAACGCTTCAACCTAGAAGAGTGAAAATTGGGAAGCCAAGTTGACTTAGTGAACTGATCACTACCACAGAGAATCATCCAGATTGGGTGAAAAAATGTTTGCCGTGATTTCAGAAAACCAGTACTTTTGGACGCTTGGCACACGTTTCCAATGAAAGTGTATTTAGGCAGTCTCCAGTTAGGGCTGCTTCAAGAGGAAACAAACCATAGAGACAGAACCTAAAACTACTTTATTTTGTCAATTTTCAAAGAGCTAGCACAAACCGTGTTTCATTTAGAGTTCCCAACACATCTATCTATATAGGAAAAAACAGAGTGAAACCTAAAAATTCAAACTCTTATTGGAAACGAACGCTCCAACCTAGAAGAGTGAAAATTGGGCAGCCAAGTGGACTTAGTGAACTGATCACTACCACAATGTCTCATCAAGATTGGGTGAAAAAAGGTTTGCCGAGATTTCAGAAAACCAGTACTTTTGGACGCTTGGCACACCTTTCCAATGAAAATGTCTTTAGGCAGGCTCTGCTTAGGGCTGCTTCAAGAGGAAACAACCTTTGAGACAGAACTTAGAACTACTTTATTTTGTCAATTTTCAAAGAGCTAGCACAAACCGTGTTTCATTTAGAGTTCCCAACACATCTATCTATATAGGAGAAAACAGAGTGAAACCTAAAAATTCAAACTCTTATTGGAAATGAACGCTTCAACCTAGAAGAGTGAATATTGGGCAGCCAAGTGGGCTTAGTGAACTGATCATTACCACAGAGAATCATCAAGATTGGGTGAAAAAATGTTTGCCGACATTTCAGAAAACCAGTGCTTTTGGACGCTTGGCACACCTTTCCAATGAAAGTGTACTTAGGCAGTCTCTAGTTAGGGCTGCTTCAAGAAAAAACAAACCATGGAGACAGAACCTAAAACCACTCTATTTTGTCAATTTTCAAAGAGCTAGCACAAACCGTGTTTCATTTAGAGTTCCCAACACATCTATCTATATAGGAGAAAACAGAGTGAAACCTAAAAACTCAAACTCTTACTGGAATCGAACGCTTCAACCTAGAAGAGTGAAAATTGGGCAGCCAAGTGGACTTAGTGAACTGATCACTACCACAATGTCTCATCAAGATTGGGTGAAAAAGGTTTGCCGAGATTTCAGAAAACCAGTACTTTTGGACGCTTGGCACACCTTTCCAATGAAAATGTCTTTAGGCAGGCTCTGCTTAGGGCTGCTTCAAGAGGAAACAAACCTTAGAGACAGAACTTAGAACTACTTTATTTTGTCAATTTTCAAAGAGCTAGCACAAACCGTGTTTCATTTAGAGTTCCCAACACATCTATCTATATAGGAGAAAACAGAGTGAAACCTAAAAATTCAAACTCTTACTGGAAACGAACGCTTCAACCTAGAAGAGTGAAAATTGGGCAGCCAAGTGGACTTAGTGAACTGATCATTACCACAGAGAATCATGAAGATTGGGTGAAAAAATGTTTGCCGAGATTTCAGAAAACCAGTACTTTTGGACGCTTGGCACCCCTTTCCAATGAAAATTCTTTAGGCAGGCTCTGCTTAGGGCTGCTTCAAGAGGAAACAAACCATAGAGACAGAACCTAAATCTACTTTATTTTGTCAATTTTCAAAGAGCTAGCACAAACCGTGTTTCATTTAGAGTTCCCAACACATCTATCTATATAGGAGAAAACAGAGTGAAACCTAAAAATTCAAACTCTTACTGGAAACGAACGCTTCAACCTAGAAGAGTGAAAATTGGGAAGCCAAGTTGACTTAGTGAACTGATCACTACCACAGAGAATCATCCAGATTGGGTGAAAAAATGTTTGCCGTGATTTCAGAAAACCAGTACTTTTGGACGCTTGGCACACGTTTCCAATGAAAGTGTATTTAGGCAGTCTCCAGTTAGGGCTGCTTCAAGAGGAAACAAACCATAGAGACAGAACCTAAAACTACTTTATTTTGTCAATTTTCAAAGAGCTAGCACAAACCGTGTTTCATTTAGAGTTCCCAACACATCTATCTATATAGGAAAAAACAGAGTGAAACCTAAAAATTCAAACTCTTATTGGAAACGAACGCTCCAACCTAGAAGAGTGAAAATTGGGCAGCCAAGTGGACTTAGTGAACTGATCACTACCACAATGTCTCATCAAGATTGGGTGAAAAAAGGTTTGCCGAGATTTCAGAAAACCAGTACTTTTGGACGCTTGGCACACCTTTCCAATGAAAATGTCTTTAGGCAGGCTCTGCTTAGGGCTGCTTCAAGAGGAAACAACCTTTGAGACAGAACTTAGAACTACTTTATTTTGTCAATTTTCAAAGAGCTAGCACAAACCGTGTTTCATTTAGAGTTCCCAACACATCTATCTATATAGGAGAAAACAGAGTGAAACCTAAAAATTCAAACTCTTATTGGAAATGAACGCTTCAACCTAGAAGAGTGAATATTGGGCAGCCAAGTGGGCTTAGTGAACTGATCATTACCACAGAGAATCATCAAGATTGGGTGAAAAAATGTTTGCCGACATTTCAGAAAACCAGTGCTTTTGGACGCTTGGCACACCTTTCCAATGAAAGTGTACTTAGGCAGTCTCTAGTTAGGGCTGCTTCAAGAAAAAACAAACCATGGAGACAGAACCTAAAACCACTCTATTTTGTCAATTTTCAAAGAGCTAGCACAAACCGTGTTTCATTTAGAGTTCCCAACACATCTATCTATATAGGAGAAAACAGAGTGAAACCTAAAAACTCAAACTCTTACTGGAATCGAACGCTTCAACCTAGAAGAGTGAAAATTGGGCAGCCAAGTGGACTTAGTGAACTGATCACTACCACAATGTCTCATCAAGATTGGGTGAAAAAGGTTTGCCGAGATTTCAGAAAACCAGTACTTTTGGACGCTTGGCACACCTTTCCAATGAAAATGTCTTTAGGCAGGCTCTGCTTAGGGCTGCTTCAAGAGGAAACAAACCTTAGAGACAGAACTTAGAACTACTTTATTTGTCAATTTTCAAAGAGCTAGCACAAACCGTGTTTCATTTAGAGTTTCCAACACATCTATCTATATAGGAGAAAACAGAGTGAAACCTAAAAATTCAAACTCTTACTGGAAACGAACGCTTCAACCTAGAAGAGTGAAAATTGGGCAGCCAAGTGGACTTAGTGAACTGATCACTACCACAGAGAATCATCCAGTTTGGGTGAAAAAATATTTGCCGAGATTTCAGAAAACCAGTACTTTTGGACGCTTGGCACACGTTTCCAATGAAAGTGTATTTAGGCAGTCTCCAGTTAGGGCTGCTTGAAGAGGAAACAAACCATAGAGACAGAACCTAAAACTACTTTATTTTTTCAATTTTCAAAGAGCTAGCACAAACCGTGTTTCATTTAGAGTTCCAATCACATCTATCTATATAGGAGAAAACACAGTGAAACCTAAAAATTCAAACTCTTACTGGAAACGAACGCTTCAACTTAGAAGAGTGAAAATTGGGCAGCCAAGTGGGCTTAGTGAACTGGTCACTACCACAGAGAATCATCAATATTGGGTGAAAAAATGTTTGCCGAGATTTCAGAAAACCAGTACTTTTGGACGCTTGGCACCCCTTTCCAATGAAAATGTCTTTAGGCAGTCTCTGCTTAGGGCTGCTTCAAGAGGAAACAAACCTTAGAGACAGAACGTAGAACTATTTATTTTGTCAATTTTCAAAGAGCTAGCACAAACCGTGTTTCATTTAGAGTTCCCAACACATCTATCTATATAGGAGAAAACAGAGTGAAACCTAAAAATTCAAACTCTTACTGGAAACGAACGCTTCTACCTAGAAGAGTGAAAATTGGGAAGCCAAGTTGACTTAGTGAACTGATCACTACCACAGAGAATCATCCAGATTGGGTGAAAAAATGTTTGCCGTGATTTCAGAAAACCAGTACTTTTGGTCGCTTGGCACACGTTTCCAATGAAAGTGTATTTAGGCAGTCTCCAGTTAGGGCTGCTTCAAGAGGAAACAAACCATAGAGACAGAACCTAAAACTACTTTATTTTGTCAATTTTCAAAGAGCTAGCACAAACCGTGTTTCATTTAGAGTTCCCAACACATCTATCTATATAGGAAAAACAGAGTGAAACCTAAAAATTCAAACTCTTATTGGAAACGAACGCTTCAACCTAGAAGAGTGAAAATTGGGCAGCCAAGTGGACTTAGTGAACTGATCACTACCACAATGTCTCATCAAGATTGGGTGAAAAAAGGTTTGCCGAGATTTCAGAAAACCAGTACTTTTGGACGCTTGGCACACCTTTCCAATGAAAATGTCTTTAGGCAGGCTCTGCTTAGGGCTGCTTCAAGAGGAAACAAACCATAGAGACAGAACCTAAAACTACTTTATTTTGTCAATTTTCAAAGAGCTAGCACAAACCGTGTTTCATTTAGAGTTCCCAACACATCTATCTATATAGGAAAAAACAGAGTGAAACCTAAAAATTCAAACTCTTACTGGAAACGAACGCTTCAACCTAGAAGAGTGAATATTGGGCAGCCAAGTGGGCTTAGTGAACTGATCATTACCACAGAGAATCATCAAGATTGGGTGAAAAAATGTTTGCCGAGATTTCAGAAAACCAGTGCTTTTGGACGCTTGGCACACCTTTCCAATGAGTGTGTACTTAGGCAGTCTCTAGTTAGGGCTGCTTCAAGAAAAAACAAACCATGGAGACAGAACCTAAAACTACTCTATTTTGTCAATTTTCAAAGAGCTAGCACAAACCGTGTTTCATTTAGAGTTCCCAACACATCTATCTATATAGGAGAAAACAGAGTGAAACCTAAAAATTCAAACTCTTATTGGAAACGAACGCTTCAACCTAGAAGAGTGAAAATTGGGCAGCCACGTGGACTTAGTGAACTGATCACTACCACAATGTCTCATCAAGATTGGGTGAAAAAAGGTTTGCCGAGATTTCAGAAAACCAGTACTTTTGGACGCTTGGCACACCTTTCCAATGAAAATGTCTTTAGGCAGGCTCTGCTTAGGGCTGCTTCAAGAGGAAACAACCTTTGAGACAGAACTTAGAACTACTTTATTTTGTCAATTTTCAAAGAGCTAGCACAAACCGTGTTTCATTTAGAGTTCCCAACACATCTATCTATATAGGAGAAAACAGAGTGAAACCTAAAAATTCAAACTCTTATTGGAAACGAACGCTTCAACCTAGAAGAGTGAATATTGGGCAGCCAAGTGGGCTTAGTGAACTGATCATTACCACAGAGAATCATCAAGATTGGGTGAAAAAATGTTTGCCGACATTTCAGAAAACCAGTGCTTTTGGACGCTTGGCACACCTTTCCAATGAAAGTGTACTTAGGCAGTCTCTAGTTAGGGCTGCTTCAAGAAAAAACAAACCATGGAGACAGAACCTAAAACCACTCTATTTTGTCAATTTTCAAAGAGCTAGCACAAACCGTGTTTCATTTAGAGTTCCCAACCCATCTATCTATATAGGAGAAAACAGAGTGAAACCTAAAAACTCAAACTCTTACTGGAAACACACGCTTCAACCTAGAAGAGTGAAAATTGGGCAGCCAAGTGGGCTTAGTGAACTGATCACTACCACAGAGAATCATCAATATTGGGTGAAAAAAGGTTTGCCGAGATTTCAGAAAACCAGTACTTTTGGACGCTTGGCACACGTTTCCAATGAAAGTGTATTTAGGCAGTCTCCAGTTAGGGCTGCTTCAAGAGGAAACAAACCATAGAGACAGAACCTAAAACTACTTTATTTTGTCAATTTTCAAAGAGCTAGCACAAACCGTGTTTCATTTAGAGTTCCCAACACATCTATCTATATAGGAGAAAACAGAGTGAAACCTAAAAATTCAAACTCTTACTGGAAACGAACGCTTCAACCTAGAAGAGTGAAAATTGGGCAGCCAAGTGGACTTAGTGAACTGATCACTACCACAGAGAATCATCCAGTTTGGGTGAAAAAATATTTGCCGAGATTTCAGAAAACCAGTACTTTTGGACGCTTGGCACACGTTTCCAATGAAAGTGTATTTAGGCAGTCTCCAGTTAGGGCTGCTTGAAGAGGAAACAAACCATAGAGACAGAACCTAAAACTACTTTATTTTGTCAATTTTCAAAGAGCTAGCACAAACCGTGTTTCATTTAGAGTTCCAATCACATCTATCTATATAGGAGAAAACACAGTGAAACCTAAAAATTCAAACTCTTACTGGAAACGAACGCTTCAACTTAGAAGAGTGAAAATTGGGCAGCCAAGTGGGCTTAGTGAACTGGTCACTACCACAGAGAATCATCAATATTGGGTGAAAAAATGTTTGCCGAGACTTCAGAAAACCAGTACTTTTGGACGCTTGGCACCCCTTTCCAATGAAAATGTCTTTAGGCAGTCTCTGCTTAGGGCTGCTTCAAGAGGAAACAAACCTTAGAGACAGAACTTAGAACTATTTATTTTGTCAATTTTCAAAGAGCTAGCACAAACCGTGTTTCATTTAGAGTTCCCAACACATCTATCTATATAGGAGAAAACAGAGTGAAACCTAAAAATTCAAACTCTTACTGGAAACGAATGCTTCAACCTAGAAGAGTGAAAATTGGGAAGCCAAGTTGACTTAGTGAACTGATCACTACCACAGAGAATCATCCAGATTGGGTGAAAAAATGTTTGCCGTGATTTCAGAAAACCAGTACTTTTGGACGCTTGGCACACGTTTCCAATGAAAGTGTATTTAGGCAGTCTCCAGTTAGGGCTGCTTCAAGAGGAAACAAACCATAGAGACGGAACCTAAAACTACTTTATTTTTTCAATTTTCAAAGAGCTAGCACAAACCGTGTTTCATTTAGAGTTCCCAACACATCTATCTATATAGGAAAAAACAGAGTGAAACCTAAAAATTCAAACTCTTATTGGAAACGAACGCTTCAACCTAGAAGAGTGAAAATTGGGCAGCCAAGTGGACTTAGTGAACTGATCACTACCACAATGTCTCATCAAGATTGGGTGAAAAAAGGTTTGCCGAGATTTCAGAAAACCAGTACTTTTGGACGCTTGGCACACCTTTCCAATGAAAATGTCTTTAGGCAGGCTCTGCTTAGGGCTGCTTCAAGAGGAAACAACCTTTGAGACAGAACCTAAAACTACTTTATTTTGTCAATCTTCAAAGAGCTAGCACAAACCGTGTTTCATTTAGAGTTCCCAACACATCTATCTATATAGGACAAAACAGAGTGAAACCTAAAAATTCAAACTCTTATTGGAAACGAACGCTTCAACCTAGAAGAGTGAATATTGGGCAGCCAAGTGGGCTTAGTGAACTGATCATTACCACAGAGAATCATCAAGATTGGGTGAAAAAATGTTTGCCGACATTTCAGAAAACCAGTGCTTTTGGACGCTTGGCACACCTTTCCAATGAAAGTGTACTTAGGCAGTCTCTAGTTAGGGCTGCTTCAAGAAAAAACAAACCATGGAGACAGAACCTAAAACCACTCTATTTTGTCAATTTTCAAAGAGCTAGCACAAACCGTGTTTCATTTAGAGTTCCCAACACATCTATCTATATAGGAGAAAACAGAGTGAAACCTAAAAACTCAAACTCTTACTGGAATCGAACGCTTCAACCTAGAAGAGTGAAAATTGGGCAGCCAAATGGACTTAGTGAACTGATCACTACCACAATGTCTCATCAAGATTGGGTGAAAAAGGTTTGCCGAGATTTCAGAAAACCAGTACTTTTGGACGCTTGGCACACCTTTCCAATGAAAATGTCTTTAGGCAGGCTCTGCTTAGGGCTGCTTCAAGAGGAAACAAACCTTAGAGACAGAACTTAGAACTACTTTATTTTGTCAATTTTCAAAGAGCTAGCACAAACCGTGTTTCATTTAGAGTTCCCAACACATCTATCTATATAGGAGAAAACAGAGTGAAACCTAAAAATTCAAACTCTTATTGGAAACGAACGCTTCAACCTAGAAGAGTGAATATTGGGCAGCCAAGTGGGCTTAGTGAACTGATCATTACCACAGAGAATCATCAAGATTGGGTGAAAAAATGTTTGCCGACATTTCAGAAAACCAGTGCTTTTGGACGCTTGGCACACCTTTCCAATGAAAGTGTACTTAGGCAGTCTCTAGTTAGGGCTGCTTCAAGAAAAAACAAACCATGGAGACAGAACCTAAAACCACTCTATTTTGTCAATTTTCAAAGAGCTAGCACAAACCGTGTTTCATTTAGAGTTCCCAACACATCTATCTATATAGGAGAAAACAGAGTGAAACCTAAAAACTCAAACTCTTACTGGAATCAAACGCTTCAACCTAGAAGAGTGAAAATTGGGCAGCCAAGTGGACTTAGTGAACTGATCACTACCACAATGTCTCATCAAGATTGGGTGAAAAAGGTTTGCCGAGATTTCAGAAAACCAGTACTTTTGGACGCTTGGCACACCTTTCCAATGAAAATGTCTTTAGGCAGGCTCTGCTTAGGGCTGCTTCAAGAGGAAACAAACCTTAGAGACAGAACTTAGAACTACTTTATTTTGTCAATTTTCAAAGAGCTAGCACAAACCGTGTTTCATTTAGAGTTTCCAACACATCTATCTATATAGGAGAAAACAGAGTGAAACCTAAAAATTCAAACTCTTACTGGAAACGAACGCTTCAACCTAGAAGAGTGAAAATTGGGCAGCCAAGTGGACTTAGTGAACTGATCATTACCACAGAGAATCATCAATATTGGGTGAAAAAATGTTTGCCGAGATTTCAGAAAACCAGTACTTTTGGACGCTTGGCACACCTTTCCCATGAAAATTCTTTAGGCAGGCTCTGCTTAGGGCTGCTTCAAGAGGAAACAAACCATAGAGACAGAACCTAAATCTACTTTATTTTGTCAATTTTCAAAGAGCTAGCACAAGCCGTGTTTCATTTAGAGTTCCCAACACATCTATCTATATAGGAGAAAACAGAGTGAAACCTAAAAATTCAAACTCTTACTGGAAACGAACGCTTCAACCTAGAAGAGTGAAAATTGGGCAGCCAAGTGGACTTAGTGAACTGATCACTACCACAGAGAATCATCCAGTTTGGGTGAAAAAATATTTGCCGAGATTTCAGAAAACCAGTACTTTTGGACGCTTGGCACACGTTTCCAATGAAAGTGTATTTAGGCAGTCTCCAGTTAGGGCTGCTTGAAGAGGAAACAAACCACAGAGACAGAACCTAAAACTACTTTATTTTGTCAATTTTCAAAGAGCTAGCACAAACCGTGTTTCATTTAGAGTTCCAATCACATCTATCTATATAGGAGAAAACACAGTGAAACCTAAAAATTCAAACTCTTACTGGAAACGAACGCTTCAACTTAGAAGAGTGAAAATTGGGCAGCCAAGTGGGCTTAGTGAACTGGTCACTACCACAGAGAATCATCAATATTGGGTGAAAAAATGTTTGCCGAGATTTCAGAAAACCAGTACTTTTGGACGCTTGGCACCCCTTTCCAATGAAAATGTCTTTAGGCAGTCTCTGCTTAGGGCTGCTTCAAGAGGAAACAAACCTTAGAGACAGAACGTAGAACTATTTATTTTGTCAATTTTCAAAGAGCTAGCACAAACCGTGTTTCATTTAGAGTTCCCAACACATCTATCTATATAGGAGAAAACAGAGTGAAACCTAAAAATTCAAACTCTTACTGGAAACGAACGCTTCTACCTAGAAGAGTGAAAATTGGGAAGCCAAGTTGACTTAGTGAACTGATCACTACCACAGAGAATCATCCAGATTGGGTGAAAAAATGTTTGCCGTGATTTCAGAAAACCAGTACTTTTGGTCGCTTGGCACACGTTTCCAATGAAAGTGTATTTAGGCAGGCTCTGCTTAGGGCTGCTTCAAGAGGAAACAAACCATAGAGACAGAACCTAAAACTACTTTATTTTGTCAATTTTCAAAGAGCTAGCACAAACCGTGTTTCATTTAGAGTTCCCAACACATCTATCTATATAGGAAAAAACAGATTGAAACCTAAAAATTCAAACTCTTACTGGAAACGAACGCTTCAACCTAGAAGAGTGAATATTGGGCAGCCAAGTGGGCTTAGTGCACTGATCATTACCACAGAGAATCATCAAGATTGGGTGAAAAAATGTTTGCCGAGATTTCAGAAAACCAGTGCTTTTGGACGCTTGGCACACCTTTCCAATGAAAGTGTACTTAGGCAGTCTCTAGTTAGGGCTGCTTCAAGAAAAAACAAACCATGGAGACAGAACCTAAAACTACTCTATTTTGTCAATTTTCAAAGAGCTAGCACAAACCGTGTTTCATTTAGAGTTCCCAACACATCTATCTATATAGGAGAAAACAGAGTGAAACCTAAAAATTCAAACTCTTATTGGAAACGAACGCTTCAACCTAGAAGAGTGAAAATTGGGCAGCCACGTGGACTTAGTGAACTGATCACTACCACAATGTCTCATCAAGATTGGGTGAAAAAAGGTTTGCCGAGATTTCAGAAAACCAGTACTTTTGGACGCTTGGCACACCTTTCCAATGAAAATGTCTTTAGGCAGGCTCTGCTTAGGGCTGCTTCAAGAGGAAACAACCTTTGAGACAGAACTTAGAACTACTTTATTTTGTCAATTTTCAAAGAGCTAGCACAAACCGTGTTTCATTTAGAGTTCCCAACACATCTATCTATATAGGAGAAAACAGAGTGAAACCTAAAAATTCAAACTCTTATTGGAAACGAACGCTTCAACCTAGAAGAGTGAATATTGGGCAGCCAAGTGGGCTTAGTGAACTGATCATTACCACAGAGAATCATCAAGATTGGGTGAAAAAATGTTTGCCGACATTTCAGAAAACCAGTGCTTTTGGACGCTTGGCACACCTTTCCAATGAAAGTGTACTTAGGCAGTCTCTAGTTAGGGCTGCTTCAAGAAAAAACAAACCATGGAGACAGAACCTAAAACCACTCTATTTTGTCAATTTTCAAAGAGCTAGCACAAACCGTGTTTCATTTAGAGTTTCCAACACATCTATCTATATAGGAGAAAACAGAGTGAAACCTAAAAACTCAAACTCTTACTGGAATCGAACGCTTCAACCTAGAAGAGTGAAAATGGGGCAGCCAAGTGGACTTAGTGAACTCATCATTACCACAGAGAATCATCAATATTGGGTGAAAAAATGTTTGCCGAGATTTCAGAAAACCAGTACTTTTGGACGCTTGGCACACCTTTCCAATGAAAATTCTTTAGGCAGGCTCTGCTTAGGGCTGCTTCAAGAGGAAATAAACCATAGAGACAGAACCTAAATCTACTTTATTTTGTCAATTTTCAAAGAGCTAGCACAAGCCGTGTTTCATTTAGAGTTCCCAACCCATCTATCTATATAGGAGAAAACACAGTGAAACCTAAAAATTCAAACTCTTACTGGAAACACACGCTTCAACCTAGAAGAGTGAAAATTTGGCAGCCAAGTGGGCTTAGTGAACTGATCACTACCACAGAGAATCATCAATATTGGGTGAAAAAAGGTTTGCCGAGATTTCAGAAAACCAGTACTTTTGGACGCTTGGCACCCCTTTCCAATGAAAATGTCTTTAGGCAGTCTCTGCTTAGGGCTGCTTCAAGAGGAAACAAACCTTAGAGACAGAACGTAGAACTATTTATTTTGTCAATTTTCAAAGAGCTAGCACAAACCGTGTTTCATTTAGAGTTCCCAACACATCTATCTATATAGGAGAAAACAGAGTGAAACCTAAAAATTCAAACTCTTACTGGAAACGAACGCTTCAACCTAGAAGAGTGAAAATTGGGCAGCCAAGTGGACTTAGTGAACTGATCACTACCACAGAGAATCATCCAGTTTGGGTGAAAAAATATTTGCCGAGATTTCAGAAAACCAGTACTTTTGGACGCTTGGCACACGTTTCCAATGAAAGTGTATTTAGGCAGTCTCCAGTTAGGGCTGCTTGAAGAGGAAACAAACCATAGAGACAGAACCTAAAACTACTTTATTTTGTCAATTTTCAAAGAGCTAGCACAAACCGTGTTTCATTTAGAGTTCCAATCACATCTATCTATATAGGAGAAAACACAGTGAAACCTAAAAATTCAAACTCTTACTGGAAACGAACGCTTCAACTTAGAAGAGTGAAAATTGGGCAGCCAAGTGGGCTTAGTGAACTGGTCACTACCACAGAGAATCATCAATATTGGGTGAAAAAATGTTTGCCGAGATTTCAGAAAACCAGTACTTTTGGACGCTTGGCACCCCTTTCCAATGAAAATGTCTTTAGGCAGTCTCTGCTTAGGGCTGCTTCAAGAGGAAACAAACCTTAGAGACAGAACGTAGAACTATTTATTTTGTCAATTTTCAAAGAGCTAGCACAAACCGTGTTTCATTTAGAGTTCCCAACACATCTATCTATATAGGAGAAAACAGAGTGAAACCTAAAAATTCAAACTCTTACTGGAAACGAACGCTTCTACCTAGAAGAGTGAAAATTGGGAAGCCAAGTTGACTTAGTGAACTGATCACTACCACAGAGAATCATCCAGATTGGGTGAAAAAAATGTTTGCCGTGATTTCAGAAAACCAGTACTTTTGGTCGCTTGGCACACGTTTCCAATGAAAGTGTATTTAGGCAGTCTCCAGTTAGGGCTGCTTCAAGAGGAAACAAACCATAGAGACAGAACCTAAAACTACTTTATTTTGTCAATTTTCAAAGAGCTAGCACAAACCGTGTTTCATTTAGAGTTCCCAACACATCTATCTATATAGGAAAAAACAGAGTGAAACCTAAAAATTCAAACTCTTATTGGAAACGAACGCTTCAACCTAGAAGAGTGAAAATTGGGCAGCCAAGTGGACTTAGTGAACTGATCACTACCACAATGTCTCATCAAGATTGGGTGAAAAAAGGTTTGCCGAGATTTCAGAAAACCAGTACTTTTGGACGCTTGGCACACCTTTCCAATGAAAATGTCTTTAGGCAGGCTCTGCTTAGGGCTGCTTCAAGAGGAAACAAACCATAGAGACAGAACCTAAAACTACTTTATTTTGTCAATTTTCAAAGAGCTAGCACAAACCGTGTTTCATTTAGAGTTCCCAACACATCTATCTATATAGGAAAAAACAGAGTGAAACCTAAAAATTCAAACTCTTACTGGAAACGAACGCTTCAACCTAGAAGAGTGAATATTGGGCAGCCAAGTGGGCTTAGTGAACTGATCATTACCACAGAGAATCATCAAGATTGGGTGAAAAAATGTTTGCCGAGATTTCAGAAAACCAGTGCTTTTGGACGCTTGGCACACCTTTCCAATGAGTGTGTACTTAGGCAGTCTCTAGTTAGGGCTGCTTCAAGAAAAAACAAACCATGGAGACAGAACCTAAAACTACTCTATTTTGTCAATTTTCAAAGAGCTAGCACAAACCGTGTTTCATTTAGAGTTCCCAACACATCTATCTATATAGGAGAAAACAGAGTGAAACCTAAAAATTCAAACTCTTATTGGAAACGAACGCTTCAACCTAGAAGAGTGAAAATTGGGCAGCCACGTGGACTTAGTGAACTGATCACTACCACAATGTCTCATCAAGATTGGGTGAAAAAAGGTTTGCCGAGATTTCAGAAAACCAGTACTTTTGGACGCTTGGCACACCTTTCCAATGAAAATGTCTTTAGGCAGGCTCTGCTTAGGGCTGCTTCAAGAGGAAACAACCTTTGAGACAGAACTTAGAACTACTTTATTTTGTCAATTTTCAAAGAGCTAGCACAAACCGTGTTTCATTTAGAGTTCCCAACACATCTATCTATATAGGAGAAAACAGAGTGAAACCTAAAAATTCAAACTCTTATTGGAAACGAACGCTTCAACCTAGAAGAGTGAATATTGGGCAGCCAAGTGGGCTTAGTGAACTGATCATTACCACAGAGAATCATCAAGATTGGGTGAAAAAATGTTTGCCGACATTTCAGAAAACCAGTGCTTTTGGACGCTTGGCACACCTTTCAAATGAAAGTGTACTTAGGCAGTCTCTAGTTAGGGCTGCTTCAAGAAAAAACAAACCATTAAGACAGAACCTAAAACCACTCTATTTTGTCAATTTTCAAAGAGATAGCACAAACCGTGTTTCATTTAGAGTTCCCAACCCATCTATCTATATAGGAGAAAACACAGTGAAACCTAAAAACGCAAACTCTTACTGGAATCGAACGCTTCAACCTACAAGAGTGAAAATGGGGCAGCCAAGTGGACTTAGTGAACTCATCATTACCACAGAGAATCATCAATATTGGGTGAAAAAATGTTTGCCGAGATTTCAGAAAACCAGTACTTTTGGACGCTTGGCACACCTTTCCAATGAAAATTCTTTAGGCAGGCTCTGCTTAGGGCTGCTTCAAGAGGAAATAAACCATAGAGACAGAACCTAAATCTACTTTATTTTGTCAATTTTCAAAGAGCTAGCACAAGCCGTGTTTCATTTAGAGTTCCCAACCCATCTATCTATATAGGAGAAAACACAGTGAAACCTAAAAATTCAAACTCTTACTGGAAACACACGCTTCAACCTAGAAGAGTGAAAATTTGGCAGCCAAGTGGGCTTAGTGAACTGATCACTACCACAGAGAATCATCAATATTGGGTGAAAAAAGGTTTGCCGAGATTTCAGAAAACCAGTACTTTTGGACGCTTGGCACACGTTTCCAATGAAAGTGTATTTAGGCAGTCTCCAGTTAGGGCTGCTTCAAGAGGAAACAAACCATAGAGACAGAACCTAAAACTACTTTATTTTGTCAATTTTCAAAGAGCTAGCACAAACCGTGTTTCATTTAGAGTTCCCAACACATCTATCTATATAGGAGAAAACAGAGTGAAACCTAAAAATTCAAACTCTTACTGGAAACGAACGCTTCAACCTAGAAGAGTGAAAATTGGGCAGCCAAGTGGACTTAGTGAACTGATCACTACCACAGAGAATCATCCAGTTTGGGTGAAAAAATATTTGCCGAGATTTCAGAAAACCAGTACTTTTGGACGCTTGGCACACGTTTCCAATGAAAGTGTATTTAGGCAGTCTCCAGTTAGGGCTGCTTGAAGAGGAAACAAACCATAGAGACAGAACCTAAAACTACTTTATTTTGTCAATTTTCAAAGAGCTAGCACAAACCGTGTTTCATTTAGAGTTCCAATCACATCTATCTATATAGGAGAAAACACAGTGAAACCTAAAAATTCAAACTCTTACTGGAAACGAACGCTTCAACTTAGAAGAGTGAAAATTGGGCAGCCAAGTGGGCTTAGTGAACTGGTCACTACCACAGAGAATCATCAATATTGGGTGAAAAAATGTTTGCCGAGCCTTCAGAAAACCAGTACTTTTGGACGCTTGGCACCCCTTTCCAATGAAAATGTCTTTAGGCAGTCTCTGCTTAGGGCTGCTTCAAGAGGAAACAAACCTTAGAGACAGAACTTAGAACTATTTATTTTGTCAATTTTCAAAGAGCTAGCACAAACCGTGTTTCATTTAGAGTTCCCAACACATCTACCTATATAGGAGAAAACAGAGTGAAACCTAAAAATTCAAACTCTTACTGGAAACGAATGCTTCAACCTAGAAGAGTGAAAATTGGGAAGCCAAGTTGACTTAGTGAACTGATCACTACCACAGAGAATCATCCAGATTGGGTGAAAAAATGTTTGCCGTGATTTCAGAAAACCAGTACTTTTGGACGCTTGGCACACGTTTCCAATGAAAGTGTATTTAGGCAGTCTCCAGTTAGGGCTGCTTCAAGAGGAAACAAACCATAGAGACAGAACCTAAAACTACTTTATTTTGTCAGTTTTCAAAGAGCTAGCAGAAACCGTGTTTCATTTAGAGTTCCCAACACATCTATCTATATAGGAAAAAACAGAGTGAAACCTAAAAATTCAAACTCTTATTGGAAACGAACGCTTCAACCTAGAAGAGTGAAAATTGGGCAGCCAAGTGGACTTAGTGAACTGATCACTACCACAATGTCTCATCAAGATTGGGTGAAAAAAGGTTTGCCGAGATTTCAGAAAACCAGTACTTTTGGACGCTTGGCACACCTTTCCAATGAAAATGTCTTTAGGCAGGCTCTGCTTAGGGCTGCTTCAAGAGGAAACAACCTTTGAGACAGAACCTAAAACTACTTTATTTTGTCAATCTTCAAAGAGCTAGCACAAACCGTGTTTCATTTAGAGTTCCCAACACATCTATCTATATAGGAGAAAACAGAGTGAAACCTAAAAATTCAAACTCTTATTGGAAACGAACGCTTCAACCTAGAAGAGTGAATATTGGGCAGCCAAGTGGGTTTAGTGAACTGATCATTACCACAGAGAATCATCAAGATTGGGTGAAAAAATGTTTGCCGACATTTCAGAAAACCAGTGCTTTTGGACGCTTGGCACACCTTTCCAATGAAAGTGTACTTAGGCAGTCTCTAGTTAGGGCTGCTTCAAGAAAAAACAAACCATGGAGACAGAACCTAAAACCACTCTATTTTGTCAATTTTCAAAGAGCTAGCACAAACCGTGTTTCATTTAGAGTTCCCAACACATCTATCTATATAGGAGAAAACAGAGTGAAACCTAAAAACTCAAACTCTTACTGGAATCGAACGCTTCAACCTAGAAGAGTGAAAATGGGGCAGCCAAGTGGACTTAGTGAACTGATCATTACCACAGAGAATCATCAATATTGGGTGAAAAAATGTTTGCCGAGATTTCAGAAAACCAGTACTTTTGGACGCTTGGCACACCTTTCCAATGAAAATGTCTTTAGGCAGGCTCTGCTTTGGGCTGCTTCAAGAGGAAACAAACCATAGAGACAGAACCTAAAACTACTTTATTTTGTCAATTTTCAAAGAGCTAGCACAAACCGTGTTTCATTTAGAGTTCCAATCACATCTATCTATATAGGAGAAAACACAGTGAAACCTAAAAATTCAAACTCTTACTGGAAACGAACCCTTCAACTTAGAAGAGTGAAAATTGGGCAGCCAAGTGGGCTTAGTGAACTGGTCACTACCACAGAGAATCATCAATATTGGGTGAAAAAATGTTTGCCGAGATTTCAGAAAACCAGTACTTTTGGACGCTTGTCACCCCTTTCCAATGAAAATGTCTTTAGGCAGTCTCTGCTTAGGGCTGCTTCAAGAGGAAACAAACCTTAGAGACAGAACGTAGAACTATTTATTTTGTCAATTTTCAAAGAGCTAGCACAAACCGTGTTTCATTTAGAGTTCCCAACACATCTATCTATATAGGAGAAAACAGAGTGAAACCTAAAAATTCAAACTCTTATTGGAAACGAACGCTTCAACCTAGAAGAGTGAAAATTGGGCAGCCAAGTGGACTTAGTGAACTGATCACTACCACAATGTCTCATCAAGATTGGGTGAAAAAAGGTTTGCCGAGATTTCAGAAAACCAGTGCTTTTGGACGCTTGGCACACCTTTCCAATGAAAATGTCTTTAGGCAGGCTCTGCTTAGGGCTGCTTCAAGAGGAAACAAACCATAGAGACAGAACCTAAAACTACTTTATTTTGTCAATTTTCAAAGAGCTAGCACAAACCGTGTTTCATTTAGAGTTCCCAACACATCTATCTATATAGGAAAAAACAGAGTGAAACCTAAAAATTCAAACTCTTATTGGAAACGAACGCTTAAACCTAGAAGAGTGAAAATTGGGCAGCCAAGTGGACTTAGTGAACTGATCACTACCACAATGTCTCATCAAGATTGGGTGAAAAAAGGTTTGCCGAGATTTCAGAAAACCAGTACTTTTGGACGCTTGGCACACCTTTCCAATGAAAATGTCTTTAGGCAGGCTCTGCTTAGGGCTGCTTCAAGAGGAAACAACCTTTGAGACAGAACCTAAAACTACTTTATTTTGTCAATCTTCAAAGAGCTAGCACAAACCGTGTTTCATTTAGAGTTCCCAACACATCTATCTATATAGGAGAAAACAGAGTGAAACCTAAAAATTCAAACTCTTATTGGAAACGAACGCTTCAACCTAGAAGAGTGAATATTGGGCAGCCAAGTGGGTTTAGTGAACTGATCATTACCACAGAGAATCATCAAGATTGGGTGAAAAAATGTTTGCCGACATTTCAGAAAACCAGTGCTTTTGGACGCTTGGCACACCTTTCCAATGAAAGTGTACTTAGGCAGTCTCTAGTTAGGGCTGCTTCAAGAAAAAACAAACCATGGAGACAGAACCTAAAACCACTCTATTTTGTCAATTTTCAAAGAGCTAGCACAAACCGTGTTTCATTTAGAGTTTTCAACACATCTATCTATATAGGAGAAAACAGAGTGAAACCTAAAAACTCAAACTCTTACTGGAATCGAACGCTTCAACCTAGAAGAGTGAAAATGGGGCAGCCAAGTGGAATTAGTGAACTGATCATTACACAGAGAATCATCAATATTGGGTGAAAAAATGTTTGCCGAGATTTCAGAAAACCAGTACTTTTGGACGCTTGGCACACCTTTCCAATGAAAATTCTTTAGGCAGGCTCTGCTTAGGGCTGCTTCAAGAGGAAACAAACCATGGAGACAGAACCTAAATCTACTTTATTTTGTCAATTTTCAAAGAGCTAGCACAAGCCGTGTTTCATTTAGAGTTCCCAACCCATCTATCTATATAGGAGAAAACACAGTGAAACCTAAAAATTCAAACTCTTACTGGAAACACACGCTTCAACCTAGAAGAGTGAAAATTTGGCAGCCAAGTGGGCTTAGAAAACTGATCACTACCGCAGAGAATCATCAATAATGGGTGAAAAAATGTTTGCCGAGATTTCAGAAAACCAGTACTTTGGACGCTTGGCACCCCTTTCCAATGAAAATGTCTTTAGGCAGTCTCTGCTTAGGCTGCTTCAAGAGGAAACAAACCTTAGAGACAGAACTTAGAACTATTTATTTTGTCAATTTTCAAAGAGCTAGCACAATCCGTGGTTTCATTTTAGAGTTCCCAACACATCTATCTACATAGGAGAAAACAGAGTGAAACCTAAAAATTCAAACTCTTACTGGAAACGAACGCTTCAACCTAGAAGAGTGAAAATTGGGAAGCCAAGTTGACTTAGTGAACTGATCATTACCACAGAGAATCATCAAGATTGGGTGAAAAAATGTTTGCCGACATTTCAGAAAACCAGTGCTTTTGGACGCTTGGCACACCTTTCCAATGAAAGTGTACTTAGGCAGTCTCTAGTTAGGGCTGCTTCAAGAAAAACAAACCATGGAGACAGAACCTAAAACCACTCTATTTTGTCAATTTTCAAAGAGCTAGCACAAACCGTGTGTCATTTAGAGTTCCCAACACATCTATCTATATAGGAGAAAACAGAGTGAAACCTAAAAACTCAAACTCTTACTGGAATCGAACGCTTCAACCTAGAAGAGTGAAAATTGGGCAGCCAAGTGGACTTAGTGAACTGATCACTACCACAATGTCTCATCAAGATTGGGTGAAAAAGGTTTGCCGAGATTTCAGAAAACCAGTACTTTTGGACGCTTGGCACACCTTTCCAATGAAAATGTCTTTAGGCAGGCTCTGCTTAGGCTGCTTCAAGAGGAAACAAACCTTAGAGACAGAACTTAGAACTACTTTATTTTGTCAATTTTCAAAGAGCTAGCACAAACCGTGTTTCATTTAGAGTTCCCAACACATCTATCTATATAGGAGAAAACAGAGTGAAACCTAAAAATTCAAACTCTTACTGGAAACGAACGCTTCACCTAGAAGTGTGAAAATTGGGCAGCCAAGTGGACTTAGTGAACTGATCATTACCACAGAGAATCATCCAATATTGGGTGAAAAAATGTTTGCCGAGATTTCAGAAAACCAGTACTTTTGGACGCTTGGCACACCTTTCCAATGAAAATTCTTTAGGCAGGCTCTGCTTAGGGCTGCTTCAAGAGGAAACAAACCATAGAGACAGAACCTAAATCTATTTATTTTGTCAATTTCAAAGAGCTAGCACAAACGTGTTTCATTTAGAGTTCCCAACCAATCTATCTATATAGGAGAAAACACAGTGAAACCTAAAATTCAAACTCTTACTGGAAACACACGCTTCAAACTAGAAGAGTGAAAATTTGGCAGCCAAGTGGGCTTAGTGAACTGATCACTACCACAGAGAATTGGGTGAAAAAATGTTTGCCGAGATTTCAGAAAACCAGTACTTTTGGACGCTTCCCACACCTTTCCAATGAAAGTGTATTTAGGCAGTCTCCAGTTAGGGCTGCTTCAAGAGGAAACAAACCATAGAGACAGAACCTAAAACTACTTTATTTTGTCAATTTTCAAAGAGCTAGCACAAACCGTGTTTCATTTAGAGTTCCCAACAAATCTATCTATATAGGAGAAAACAGAGTGAAACCTAAAAATTCAAACTCTTACTGGAAACGAACGCTTCAACCTAGAAGAGTGAAAATTGGGCAGCCAAGTGACTTAGTGAACTGATCACTACCACAGAGAATCATCCAGTTTGGGTGAAAAAATATTTGCCGAGAATTTCAGAAAACCAGAACTTTTGGACGCTTGGCACACGTTTCCAATGAAAGTGTATTTAGGCAGTCTCCAGTTAGGGCTGCTTGAAGAGGAAACAAACCATAGAGACAGAACCTAAAACTACTTTATTTGTCAATTTTCAAGAGCTAGCACAAACCGTGTTTCATTTAGAGTTCCAATCACATCTATCTATATAGGAGAAAACACAGTGAAACCTAAAAATTCAAACTCTTACTGGAAACGAACCCTTCAACGTAGAAGAGTGAAAATTTGGGCAGCCAAGTGGGCTTAGTGAACTGGTCACTACCACAGAGAATCATCAATATTGGGTGAAAAAATGTTTGCCGAGATTTCAGAAAACCAGTACTTTTGGACGCTTGGCACCCTTTCCAATGAAAATGTCTTTAGGCAGTCTCTGCTTAGGCTGCTTCAAGAGGAAACAAACCTTAGAGACAGAACGTGGAACTATTTATTTTGTCAATTTTCAAAGAGCTAGCACAAACCGTGTTTCATTTAGATGTTCCCAACACTCTATCTATATAGGAGAAAACAGAGTGAAACCTAAAAATTCAAACTCTTATTGGGAAACGAACGCTTCAACCTAGAAGAGTGAAAATTGGGG
>NW_027516818.1:0-52725 GCF_048772815.1 Callospermophilus lateralis
TAACACTTTCCATGAAAGGCGTTGTTAAGCTTCCAAAAAACTACCATCTCCTGAAATCTCAACATATATTTTTTCATCCGACCTTCATGATACTTTCAACTAATAAGCAGTACACCAATCAAACTTGGATGCCCAAGTTTCCTTCTCCTAGGTTGAAGCATTCGTTTGCAGGAACAGTATGAATTTTTAGGTTTCACTCTGTTTTCTCCTATATTGACAGATGCAGTTCGTCTCTAAATCAACACGGTTTGTGCTAGCTTCTTGAAACTTGACACAATACAGTACTTCCAGGTTCTATCTCTAAGGTTTGTTTCCTCTTGATGTACCCTAAAGCAAAGACTGGTGAATAACTCATTTAATGAAAGGCGTTGTTAGGTTGCCAAAAAACTACAGTCTTCTGTAATCTCAACATATATTTTTCTTCCGACCTTCATGATACTTTCAAGTAATGAGCAGTACACCAATCAAAATTGGATTCCCAAGTTTTGTTCTCCTAGGTTGAAGCATTCGTTTGCAGTAACAGTTTGAATTTTTAGGTTTCTCTCTGTTTTTCTCCTATATTGACAGATGCATTTAGAACTCTAAATCAAACACGGGTTCTGCTAGCTTCTTGAAACTTGACACAATACAGTAGTTCTACGTTCTGTCTCTAAGGTTTGTTTCCTCTTGATGTAGCCTAATGCAGGGACTGGCGAATAACACTTATATTGAAAGGGGTTGCCAAATTTCCAAAAACTAGAGTCTCCTGAAATCTCAACATATATTTTTTCATCCAATCTTCATGATACTCTCAAGTAATGATCAGTTCACCAATCCCACTTGGATGCTCAAGTTTCGTTCTCCTACGTTGAAGCATTCGTTTGCAGTAACAGTTTGAATTTTTAGGTTTCACTCTGTTTTCTCCTATATTGTCAAATATAGTTCAAACTCTAAATCAAACACGGTTTGTGCTAGCTTCTTGAAACTTGACAAAATAAAGTAGTTCTCCGTTCTATCTCTAAGGTTTGTTTCCTCTTGATGCAGCCTAAAGCAGGGACTGGCGAATAACACTTATATTGAAAGAGGTTGCCAAACTTCCAAAAACTAGAGTCTACTGAAATCTCAACATATATTTTTTCATCCAATCTTCATGATACATTCACCTAATGATCAGTACACCAATCCCACGTGGATGCCCAAGTTTAGTTCTCGTAGATTGAATCATTCGTTTGCAGGAACAGTTTGAATTTTTAGGTTTCACTCTGTTTTCTCCTATATTGACAGAAGCAGTTTGAACTCTAAATCAAACACGGTTTGTGCTAGCTTCTTGAAACTTGACACAATACAGTAGTTCTACGTTCTATCCCTAAGGTTTGTTTCCTCTTGATGTAGCCTTAAGCAGAGACTGGCGAATAACACTTTCAAAGAAAGACATTGTTAAGCTTCCAAAAAACTACCATCTCCTGATATCTGAACATATATTTTTCGTCCAACCTTCATGATACTTTCAAGTAATAAGCAGTACACCGATCAAACTTGGATGCCCAAGTTTCATTCTCCTAGGTTGAAGCATTCGTTTGCAGGAACAGTTTGAATTTTTAGGTTTCACTCTGTTTTCTCCTATATTGACAGATGCAGTTCGAACTCTAAATCAACACGGTTTGTGCTAGCTTCTTGAAACTTGACACAATACAGTAGTTCTAGTTCTATCTCTAAGGTTTGTTTCCTCTTGATGTAGCCTTAAGCAAAGACTGGTGAATAACTCATTCAATGAAAGGCGTTGTTAGGTTGAGAAAAAACTACAGTCTCCTGTAATCTCAACATATATTTTTTCTTACGACCTTCATGATACTTTCAAGTTATGAGCAGTACATCAATCAAACTTGGATGCCCAAGTTTCGTTCTCCTAGGTTGAAGCATTCATTTGCAGTAACAGTTTGAATTTTTAGGTTTCACTCTGTTATTCTCCTATATTGACAGATGCAGTTAGAACTCTAAATCAAAAACGGGTTCTGCTAGCTTCTTGAAACTTGACACAATACAGTAGTCTACGTTCTGTCTCTAAGGTTTGTTTCCTCTTGATGTAGCCTAATGCAGGGAGTGGCGAATAACACTTATATTGAAAGAGGTTGCCAAACTTCCAAAAACTAGAGTCTCCTGAAATCTCAACATATATTTTTTCATCCAATCTTCATGATACTCACAATTAATGATCAGTACACCAATCCCACTTGGATGCTCAAGTTTCGTTCTCCTACGTTTAAGCATTCGTTTGTAGTAACAGTTTGAATTTTTAGGTGTCACTCTGTTTTCTCCTATATTGTCAAATATAGTTCAAATTCTAAATCAAACACGGTTTGTGCTAGCTTCTTGAAACTTGACAAAATAAAGTAGTTCTCCGTGCTATCTCTAAGGTTTGTTTCCTCTTGATGCAGCCTAAAGACTGGCGAATAACACTTATATTGAAAGAGGTTGCCAAACTTCCAAAAACTAGAGTCTCCTGAAATCTCAACCTATATTTTTTCATCCAATCTTCATGATACATTCACCTAATGATTAGTACACCAATCCCACTTGGATGCCCAAGTTTAGTTCTCCTAGATTGAATCATTCGTTTGCAGGAACAGTTTGAATTTTTAGGTTACACTCTGTTTTCTCCTATATTGACAGATGCAGTTCGAACTCTAAATCAAACACGGTTTGTGCTAGCTTCTTGAAAATTGACACAATACAGTAGTTCTACGTTCTATCTCTAAGGTTTGTTTCCTCTTGATGTAGCCTTAAGCAGAGACTGGCGAATAACACTTCCAATGAAAGGCGTTGTTAAGCTTCCAAAAAACTACCATCTCCTGAAATCTCAAAATATATTTTTTCAACCGACCTTCATGATACATTCAAGTAATAAGCAGTACACCAATCAAACTTGAATGCCCAAGTTTCGTTCTCCTAGATTGAAGCATTCGTTTGCAGGAACAGTTTGAATTTTTAGGTTTCACTTTGTTTTCTCCTATATTGTCAGATGCAGTTAGAACTCTAAATCAAACACGGTTTGTGCTAGCTTCTTGAAACTTGACACAATAAAGTAGTTCTACGTTCTATAGCTAAGGATTGTTTCCTCTTGATGTAGCCTTAAGCAGAGACTGGCGAATAACACTTTCAATGAAAGGCATTGTTAAGCTTCCAAAAAATTACCATCTCCTGAAATCAATATATATGTTCATCCGACCTTCATGATACCTTCAAGTAATAAGCAGTACACCAATCAAAATTGGATTCCCAAGTTTCGTTCTCCTAGGTTGAAGCATTCGTTTGCAGGAACAGTTTGAATTTTTAGGTTTCACTCTGTTTTCTCCTATATTGTCAAATATAGTTCAAACTCTAAATCAACACTGTTTGTGCTAGCTTCTTGAAACTTGACACAATACAGTAGTTCTACGTTCTATCTCTAAGGTTTGTTTCCTCTTGATGTAGCCTTAAGCAAAGACTGGCGAATAACTCATTCAATGAAATGCGTTGTTAGGTTGCCAAAAAACTACAGTCCGCTGTAATCTCAACATATATTTTTTCTTCCGACCTTCATGATACTTTCAAGTAATGAGAAGTACACCAATCAAACTTGGATGCCCTAGTTCCGTTCTTCTAGGTTGAAGCATTCGTTTGCAGTAAGAGTTTGAATTTTTAGGTTTCACTCTGTTTTCTCCTATATTGACAGATGCAGTTCGAACTCTAAATCAACACGGTTTGTGCTAGCTTCTTGAAACTTGACACAATACAGTAGTTCTACGTTCTATCTCTAAGGTTTGTTTCCTCTTGATGTTGCCTTAAGCAAAGATTGGTGAATAACTCATTCAATGAAAGGCGTTGTTAGGTTGCCGAAAAACTACAGTCTCCTGTAATCTCAACATATATTTTTTAGTCCGACCTTCATGATACTTTCAAGTAATGAGCAATACACCAATCAAACTTGGATGCCCAAGTTTTGTTCTCCTACGTTGAAGCATTCGTTTGCAGTAACAGTTTGAATTTTTAGGTTTCACTCTGTTTTCTCCTATATTGACAGATGCAATTCGAACTCTAAATCAACACGGTTTGTGCTAGCTTCTTGAAACTTGACACAATACAGTAGTTCTACGTTCTATCTCTAAGGTTTGTTTTGTCTTGTTGTAGCCTTAAGCAGAGACTGGAGAATAACTCATTCAATGAAAGGCGTTGTTAGGCTGCCAAAAAACTACAGTCTCTTGAAATCACAACATATATTTTTTCTTCCGACCTCCATGATACTTTCAAGTAATGAGCAGTACACCAATCAAACTTGGATGCCCAAGTTTCGTTCTCCAAGGTTGAAGCATTCGTTTGCAGTAACAGTTTGAATTTTTAGGTTTCACTCTGTTTTCTCCTATATTGACAGATGCAGTTCGTCTCTAAATCAACACGGTTTGTGCTAGCCTCTTGAAACTTGACACAATACAGTACTTCCAGGTTCTATCTCTAAGGTTTGTTTCCTCTTGATGTACCCTAAAGCAAAGACTGGTGAATAACTCATTCAATGAAAGGCGTTGTTAGGTTGCCAAGAAACTACAGTCTTCTGTAATCTCAACATATATTTTTTCTTCCAACCTTCATGATACTTTCAAGTAATGAGCAGTACACCAATCAAAATTGGATTCCCAAGTTTTGTTCTCCTAGGTTGAAGCATTCGTTTGCAGTAACAGTTTGAATTTTTAGGTTTCACTCTGTTTTTCTCCTATATTGACAGATGCAGTTAGAACTCTAAATCAAACACGGGTTCTGCTAGCTTCTTGAAACTTGACACAATACAGTAGTTCTACGGTCTGTCTCTAAGGTTTGTTTCCTCTTGATGTAGCCTAATGCAGGGACTGGCGAATAACACTTATATTGAAAGGGGTTGCCAAATTTCCAAAAAAAGAGTCTCCTGAAATCTCAACATATATTTTTTCATCCAATCTTCATGATACATTCACCTGATGATCAGTACACCAATCCCACTTGGATGTCCAAGTTTAGTTCCCTAGATTGAATCATTCGTTTGCAGGAACAGTTTGAATTTTTAGGTTTCACTCTGTTTTCTCCTATATTGACAGAAGCAGTTAGAACTCTAAATCAAACACGGATTGTGCTAGCTTCTTGAAACTTGACAAAATAAAGTAGTTCTACGTCTATTCCTAAGGTTTGTTTCCTCTTGATGTAGCCTTAAGCACAAACTGGAGAATAACACTTTCAATGAAAGGCGTTGTCAAGCTTCCAAAAAACAGCCATCTCCTGAAATCTCAACATATATTTTTTCATCCGACCTTCATGATACTTTCAAGTAATAAGCAGTACACCAATCAAACTTGGATGCCCAAGTTTCGTTCTCCTAGGTTGAAGCATTCGTTTGCAGGAACAGTTTGAATTTTTAGGCTTCACTCTGTTTTCTCCTATATTGACAGATGCAGTTCGAACTCTAAATCAACACGGTTTGTGCTAGCTTCTTGAAACTTGACACAATACAGTAGTTCTACGTTCTATCTCTAAGGTTTGCTTCCTCTTGGTGTTGCCTAAAGCATGGACTGGCGAATAACACTTATATTGAAAGGGGTTGCCAAAATTCCAAAAACTAGAGTCTCCTGAAATCTCAACATATATTTTTTCATCCAATCTTCATGATATTCTCAAGTAATGATCAGTACACCAATCCCACTTGGATGCCCAAGTTTAGTTCTCCTAGATTGAAGCATTCGTTTCCAGGAACAGTTTGAATTTTTAGGTTTCACTCTGTTTTCTCCTATATTGACAGATGCAGTTCGAACTCTAAATCAACACGGTATGTGCTAGCTTCTTGAAACTTGACACAATACAGTAGTTCTACGTTCTATCTCTAAGTTTTTTTTCCTCTTCATGTAGCCTAATGCAGGGAGTTCGAATAACACTTATATGGAAAGGGGTTGCCAAACTTCCAAACACTAGAGTCTCCTGAAATCTCAACATATATTTTTTCTTCCGACCTTCATGATACTTTCAAGTAATGAGCAGTACATCAATACCCCTTGGATGCCCAAGTTTAGTTCTCCTAGATTGAAGCATTCTTTTCCAGGAACAGTTTGAATTTTTAGGTTTCACTCTGTTTTCTCCTATATTGACAGATGCAGTTCGAACTCTAAATCAAACACGAATTGTGCTAGCTTCTTGAAACTTGACACAATACAGTGTCACCTAGAACACATTCTATCCCTAAGGTTTGTTTCCTCTTGATGTAGCCTTAAGCAGAGACTGGCGAATAACTCATTCAATGAAATGTGTTGTTAGGTTGCCAAAAAACTACAGTCTCCTGTAATCTCAACATATATTTTTTAATCCAATCTTCATGATACATTCACGTAATGATCAGTACACCAATCCCACTTGGATGCCCAAGTTTAGTTCTCCTAGGTTGAAGCATTCGTTTCAAGGAAAAGTTTGAATTTTTAGGTTTCACTGTGTTTTCTCCTATATTGATAGATGCAGTTCGAACTCTAAATCAACACGGTTTGTGCTAGCTTCTTGAAACTTGACACAATACAGTAGTTCTACGTTCTATCACTAAGGTTTGTTTCGTCTTGATGTAGCCTTAAGCAGAGACTGGAGAATAACTCATTCAATGAAAGGCGTTGTTAGGCTGCCCAAAAACTACAGTCTCCTGAAATCACAACATATATTTTTTCTTCCGACCTTCATGATACTTTCAAGTAATGAGCAGTACACCATTCAAACTTGGACGCCCAAGTTTCGTTCTTCTAGGTTGAAGCATTGGTTTGCAGTAACAGTTTGAATTTGTAGGTTTCACTCTGTTTTCTCCTATATTGACAGATGCAGTTCGAACTCTAAATCAAACACAGTTTGTGCTAGCTTCTTGAAACTTGACACAATACAGTAGTTCTACGTTCTATCTCTAAGTTTTGTTTCCTCTTGATGTAGCCTAATGCAGGGACTGCGAATAACACTCATATGTAAATTGGTTACCAAACTTCCAAACACTAGAGTCTCCTGAAATCTCAACATATATTTTTTCATCCAAAATTCATGATACATTCACGTAATGATCAGTACACCAATCCCACTTGGATGCCCAAGTTTAGTACTCCTAGATTGAAGCATTCGTTTCCAGGAACAGTTTGAATTTTTAGGTTTCACTGTGATTTCTCCTATATTGACAGATGCAGTTCGAACTCTAAATCAACACGGTTTGTGCTAGCTTCTTGAAACTTGACACAATACAGTAGTTCTACGTTCCATCTCTAAGGATTGTTTCCTCTTGATGTAGCCTTAAGCAAAGACTTTCGAATAACTCATTCAATGAAAGGCGTTGTTAGGTTGCCAAAAAACTACAGGCTCCTGTAATCTCAACATATATTTTTTCTTCCGACTTTCATGATACTTTCAAGTAATGAGCAGTACACCAATCAAACTTGGATGCCCAAGTTTAGTTTTCCTAGATTGAAGCATTCGTTTCCAAAAACAGTTTGAATTTTTAGGTTTCACTCTGTTTTCTCCTATATTGACAGATGCAGTTCGAACTCTAAATCAACAGGTTTGTGCTAGCTTCTTGAAACTTGACACAATACATTAGTTCTACGTTCTATCTCTAAGGTTTGCTTCCTCTTGATGTAGCCTTAAGCAAATACTGGTGAATAACTCATTCAGTGAAAGGCGTTGTTAGGTTGCCAAAAAACTACAGTCTCCTGTAATCTCAAAATATATTTTTTCTTCCGACCTTCATGATACTTTGAAGTAATGAGCAGTACACCAATCAAACTTGGATGCCCTAGTTTCGTTCTTCTAGGTTGAAGCATTCGTTTGCAGTAACAGTTTGAAATTTAGGTTTCACTCTGTTTTATTTTATATTGACAGATGCAGTTCGATCTCTAAATCAACACGGTTTGTGCTAGCTTCTTGAAACTTGACACAATACAGTAGTTCTACGTTCTATCTCTAAGGTTTGTTTCCTCTTGATGTAGCCTAATGCAGGGACTGGCGAATAACACTTATATTGAAAGGGGTTGCCAAACTTCCAAACACTAGAGTCTCCTGAAATCTCAACATATATTTTTTCATCCAATCTTCAGGATACATTCACGTAATGATCAGTACACCAATCCCACTTGGATGCCCAAGTTTAGTTCTCCTAGATTGAAGCATTCGTTTGCAGGAACAGTTTGAATTTTTAGGTTTCACTCTGTTTTCTCCTATATTGACAGATGCAGTTAGAACTCTAAATCAAACACGGTTTGTGCTAGCTTCTTGAAACTTGACACAATAAAGTAGTTCTAAGTTCTATCCCAAAGGTTTGTTTCCTCTTGTTGTAGCCTTAAGCAGAGAGTGGCGAATAACACTTTCAATGAAAGGCGTTGTTAAGCTTCCAAAAAACTACCATCTCCTGAAATCTCAACATATATTTTTTCATCCGACCTTCATGAAACTTTCAAGTAATAAGCAGTAAACCACTCAAACTTGGATGCCCAAGTTTCGTTCTCCTAGGTTGAAGCATTCGTTTGCAGGAACAGTTTGAATTTTTAGGTTTCACTCTGTTTTCTCCTATATTGACAGATGCATTTCGAAATCTAAATCAAACACGGTTTGTGCTAGCTTCTTAAAACTTGACACAATACAGTAGTTCTACGTTCTATCTCTAAGGTTTGTTTCCTCTTGATGTAGCCTTAAGCAGAGACTGGAGAATAACTCATTCAATGAAAGGCGTTGTTAGGCTGCCAAAAAACTACAATCTCCTGAAATCACAACATATATTTTTTCTTCCGACCTTCATGATACTTTCAAGTAATGAGCAGTACACCAGTCAAACTTGAATGCCCAAGTTTTGTTCTCCTAGGTTGAAGCATTCGTGTGCAGTAACAGTTTGAATTTTTAGGTTTCACTCTGTTTTCTCCTATATTGACAAATATAGTTCAAACTCGAAATCAAACAAGGTTTGTGGTAGCTTTTGAAACTTGACAAAATAAAGTAGTTCTACGTTCTATCTCTAAGGTTTGCTTCCTCTTGATATAGCCTTAAGCAGAGACTGGAGAATAACACTTTCAATGAAAGGCGTTGTTAAGCTTACAAAAAACTACCATCTCCTGAAATCTCAACATATATTTTTTCATCCAATCTTCAGGATACCTTCACGTAATGATCAGTACACCAATCCCACTTGGATGCCCAAGTTTAGTTCTCCTAGATTGAAGCATTCATTTGCAGGAACAGTTTGAATTTTTAGGTTTCACTCTGTTTTCTCCTATATTGACAGATGCAGTTAGAACTCTAAATCAAACACGGTTTGTGCTAGCTTCTTGAAACTTGACACAATAAAGTAGTTCTAAGTTCTATCCCAAAGGTTTGTTTCCTCTTGATGTAGCCTTAAGCAGAGACTGGCGAATAACACTTTCAATGAAAGGCATTGTTCAGCTTCCAAAAAACTACCATCTCCTGAAATCTCAACATATATTTTTTCACCCGACCTTCATGATACTTTCAAGTAATAAGCAGTACACCACTCAAACTTGGATGCCCAAGTTTCGTTCTCCTAGGTTGAAGCATTCGTTTGCAGGAACAGTTTGTATTTTTAGGTTTCACTCTGTTTTCTCCTATATTGACAGATGCAGTTCGAACTCTAAATCAACACGGTTTGTGCTAGCTTCTTGAAACTTGACACAATACAGTAGTTCTTCGTTCTATCTCTAAGGTTTGTTTACTCTTGATGTAGCCTAATGCAGGGACTGGCGAATAACACTTATATTGAAAGGGGTTGCCAAACTTCCAAAAACTAGTCTCCTGAAATCTCAACATATATTTTTTCATTGAATCCTCATGATATATTCACGTAATGATCAGTACACCAATCCCACTTGGATGCCCAAGTTTAGTTCTCCTAGATTAAAGCATTCGTTTCCAGAAACAGTTTGAATTTTTAGGTTTCACTCTGTTTTCTCCTATATTGACAGATGCAGTTCGAACTCTAAATCAAACATGGTTTGTGCTAGCTTCTTAAAACTTGACACAATAAAGTAGTTTTACGTTCTATTGCTAAGTTTTGTTTCCTCTTGATGTAGCCTAATGCAGGGAGTGCGAATACCACTTATATGGAAAGGGGTTGCCAAACTTCCAAACACTAGAGTTTCCTGAAATCTCAACATATATTTTTTCATCCAATCCTCATGATACATTCACGTAATGATCAGTACACCAATCCCAATTGGATGCCCAAGTTTAGTTCTCCTTGATTGAAGCATTCGTTTCCAGGAACAGTTTGAATTTTTAGGTTTCACTCTGTTTTCTCCTATATAGACAGATGCAGTTCAAACTCTAAATCAACACGGTTTGTGCTAGCTTCTTGAAACTTGACACAATACAGTAGTTCTACGTTCTATCTCTAAGGATTGTTTCCTCTTGATGTAGCCTTAAGCAAAGACTGGCGAATAACTCATTCAATGAAATGCTTTGTTAGGTTGCCAAAAAACTACAGTCTCCTGTAATCTCAACATATATTTTTTCTTCCGACCTTCATGATACTTTCAAGTAATGAGCAGTACACCAATCAAACTTGGATGAACTAGTTTCGTTCTTCTAGTTTGAAGCATTCGTTTGCAGTAACAGTTTGAATTTTTAGGTTTCACTCTGTTTTCTCCTATATTGACAGATGCAGTTCGAACTCTAAATCAACACGGTTTGTGCTAGCTTCTTGAAACTTGACACAATACAGTAGTTCTTCGTTCTATCTCTAAGGTTTGTTTACTCTTGATGTAGTCTTAAGCAAAGACTGGTGAATAACTCATTCAATGAAAGGCGTTGTTAGGTTGCCAAAAAACTACAGTCTCCTGTAATCTCAACATATATTTTTCTTCAGACCTTCATGATACTTTCAAGCAATGAGCAGTACACCAATCAAACTTGGATGCCCAAGTTTCGTTCTCCTATGTTGAAGCATTCGTTTGCAGGAACAGTTTGAATTTTTAGGTTTCACTCTGTTTTCTCCTATATTGACAGATGCATTTCGAAATCTAAATCAAACACGGTTTGTGCTAGCTTCTTAAAACTTGACACAATACAGTAGTTCTACGTTCTATCTCTAAGGTTTGTTTCCTCTTGATGTAGCCTTAAGCAGAGACTGGAGAATAACTCATTCAATGAAAGGCGTTGTTAGGCTGCCAAAAAACTACAATCTCCTGAAATCACAACATATATTTTCTCTTCCGACCTTCATGATACTTTCAAGTAATGAGCAGTACACCAGTCAAACTTGAATGCCCAAGTTTTGTTCTCCTAGGTTGAAGCATTCGTGTGCAGTAACAGTTTGAATTTTTAGGTTTCACTCTGTTTTCTCCTATATTGACAAATATAGTTCAAACTCGAAATCAAACAAGGTTTGTGGTAGCTTTTGAAACTTGACAAAATAAAGTAGTTCTACGTTCTATCTCTAAGGTTTGCTTCCTCTTGATATAGCCTTAAGCAGAGACTGGAGAATAACACTTTCAATGAAAGGCGTTGTTAAGCTTACAAAAAACTACCATCTCCTGAAATCTCAACATATATTTTTTCATCCAATCTTCAGGATACCTTCACGTAATGATCAGTACACCAATCCCACTTGGATGCCCAAGTTTAGTTCTCCTAGATTGAAGCATTCATTTGCAGGAACAGTTTGAATTTTTAGGTTTCACTCTGTTTTCTCCTATATTGACAGATGCAGTTAGAACTCTAAATCAAACACGGTTTGTGCTAGCTTCTTGAAACTTGACACAATAAAGTAGTTCTAAGTTCTATCCCAAAGGTTTGTTTCCTCTTGATGTAGCCTTAAGCAGAGACTGGCGAATAACACTTTCAATGAAAGGCATTGTTCAGCTTCCAAAAAACTACCATCTCCTGAAATCTCAACATATATTTTTTCACCCGACCTTCATGATACTTTCAAGTAATAAGCAGTACACCACTCAAACTTGGATGCCCAAGTTTCGTTCTCCTAGGTTGAAGCATTCGTTTGCAGGAACAGTTTGTATTTTTAGGTTTCACTCTGTTTTCTCCTATATTGACAGATGCAGTTCGAACTCTAAATCAACACGGTTTGTGCTAGCTTCTTGAAACTTGACACAATACAGTAGTTCTTCGTTCTATCTCTAAGGTTTGTTTACTCTTGATGTAGCCTAATGCAGGGACTGGCGAATAACACTTATATTGAAAGGGGTTGCCAAACTTCCAAAAACTAGTCTCCTGAAATCTCAACATATATTTTTTCATTGAATCCTCATGATATATTCACGTAATGATCAGTACACCAATCCCACTTGGATGCCCAAGTTTAGTTCTCCTAGATTAAAGCATTCGTTTCCAGAAACAGTTTGAATTTTTAGGTTTCACTCTGTTTTCTCCTATATTGACAGATGCAGTTCGAACTCTAAATCAAACATGGTTTGTGCTAGCTTCTTAAAACTTGACACAATAAAGTAGTTTTACGTTCTATTGCTAAGTTTTGTTTCCTCTTGATGTAGCCTAATGCAGGGAGTGCGAATACCACTTATATGGAAAGGGGTTGCCAAACTTCCAAACACTAGAGTTTCCTGAAATCTCAACATATATTTTTTCATCCAATCCTCATGATACATTCACGTAATGATCAGTACACCAATCCCAATTGGATGCCCAAGTTTAGTTCTCCTTGATTGAAGCATTCGTTTCCAGGAACAGTTTGAATTTTTAGGTTTCACTCTGTTTTCTCCTATATAGACAGATGCAGTTCAAACTCTAAATCAACACGGTTTGTGCTAGCTTCTTGAAACTTGACACAATACAGTAGTTCTACGTTCTATCTCTAAGGATTGTTTCCTCTTGATGTAGCCTTAAGCAAAGACTGGCGAATAACTCATTCAATGAAATGCTTTGTTAGGTTGCCAAAAAACTACAGTCTCCTGTAATCTCAACATATATTTTTTCTTCCGACCTTCATGATACTTTCAAGTAATGAGCAGTACACCAATCAAACTTGGATGAACTAGTTTCGTTCTTCTAGTTTGAAGCATTCGTTTGCAGTAACAGTTTGAATTTTTAGGTTTCACTCTGTTTTCTCCTATATTGACAGATGCAGTTCGAACTCTAAATCAACACGGTTTGTGCTAGCTTCTTGAAAATTGACACAATACAGTAGTTCTATGTTCTATCTCTACGTTTTGTTTCATCTTGATGTAGCCTAATGCAGGGATTGTGAATAACACTTATATGGAAAGGGGTTGCCAAACTTCCAAACACTAGAGTCTCCTGAAATCTCAACATATATTTTTCAATCCAATCCTCATGATACATTCACATAATGATCAGTACACCAATCCCACTTGGATGCCCAAGTTTAGTTCTCCTAGATTGAAGCATTCGTTTCCAGAAACAGTTTCAATTTTTAGGTTTCACTCTGTTTTCTCCTATATTGACAGAGGCAGTTCGAACTCTAAATCAACACGGTTTGTGCTAGCTTCTAGAAACTTGACACAATACAGTAGTTCTACGTTCTATCTCTAAGGTTTGTTTCCTCTTGATGTAGCCTTAAGCAAAGACTGGCGAATAACTCATTCAATGAAATGCGTTGTTAGGTTGCCAAAAAACTACAGTCTCCTGTAATCTCAACATATATTTTTTCTTCCGACCTTCATGATACTTTCAAGTAATGAGCAGTACACCAATCAAATTTGGATGCCCTAGTTTCGTTCTTCTAGTTTGAAGCATTCGTTTGCAGTAACAGTTTGAATTTTTAGGTTTCACTCTGTTTTCTCCTATATTGACAGATGCAGTTCGAACTCTAAATCAACACGGTTTGTGCTAGCTTCTTGAAAATTGACACAATACAGTAGTTCTACGTTCTATCTCTAAGGTTTGCTTCCTCTTGATGTAGCCTAAAGCAGGGACTGGCGAATAACACTTATCCTGAAAGAGGTTGCCAAACTTCCAAAAACTAGATTCTCCTGAAATCTCAACATATATTTTTTCATCCAATCCTCATGATACATTCACGTAATGATCAGTACACCAATCCCACTTAAATTCCCAAGTTTAGTTCTCCTAGATTGAAGCATTCGTTTCCAGGAACAGTTTGAATTTTTAGGTTTCACTCTGTTTTCTCCTATATTGACAGATGCAGTTCGAACTCTAAATCAACACGGTGTGTGCTAGCTTCTTGAAACTTGACACAATACAGTAGTTCTACGTTCTATCTCTAAGGTTTTTTTCGTCTTGATGTAGCCTTAAGCAACGACTGGAGAATCACTCATTCAATGAAATGCGTTGTTAGGTTGCCAAAAAACTACAGTCTCCTGTAATCTCAACATATATTTTTTCTTCCGACCTTCATGATACTTTCAAGTAATGAGCAGTACACCAATCAAACTTGGATGCCCTAGTTTCTTTCTTCTAGGTTGAAGCATTCGTTTGCAATAACAGTTTGAATTTTTAGGTTTCACTCTGTTTTCTCCTATATTGACAGATGCAATTCGAACTCTGAATCAACCACCGTTTGTGCTAGCTTCTTGAAACTTGTCACAATACAGTAGTTCTACGTTCTATCTCTAAGGTTTGCTTCCTCTTGTTGTAGCCTAAAGAAGGGACTGGCGAATAATAACTTATATTGAAAGGGGTTGCCAAACTTCCAAAAACTAGAGACTCCTGAAATCTCAACATATATTTTTTCATCCAATCTTCAGGATACACTCACTTAATGATCAGTACACCAATCCCACTTGGATGCCCAAGTTTAGTTCTCCTAGATTGAAGCATTCGTTTGCAGTAACAGTTTGAATTTTTAGGTTTCACTCTGTTTTCTCCTATATTGACAGATGCAGTTCGAACTCTAAATCAACACGGTTTGTCCTAGCTTTTTGAAACTTGTCACAATACAGTAGTTCTACGTTCTATCTCTAAGGTTTGTTTCCTCTTGATGTAGCCTTAAGCAAAGACTGGTGAATAACTCATTCAATGAAAGGCGTTGTTAGGTTGCCACAAAACTACAGTCTCCTGTAATCTCAACATATATTTTTTCTTCGACCTTCTTGATACTTTCAAGTAATGAGCAGTACACCAATCAAACTTGGATGCCCAAGTTTTGTTCTCCTAGGTTGAAGCATTCGTTTGCAGTAACAGTTTGAATTTTTAGGTTTCACTCTGTTTTCTCCTATACTGACAGATGCAGTTCGAACTCTAAATCAAACACGGTTTCTGCTAGCTTCTTGAATCTTGAACCAATACAGTAGTTCTACGTTCTTTCTCTAAGTTTTGTTTCCTCTTGATGTAGCCTAATGCAGGGACTGGCGAATAACACTTATATTGAAAGGGGTTGCCAAACTTCCAAAAACTAGAGTGTCCTGAAATCTCAACATATATTTTCTCATCCAATCTTCATGATACTCTCAAGTAATGATCAGTACACCAATCCCACTTGGATGCTCAAGTTTCGTTCTCCTACTTGAAGCATTCGTTTACAGTAACAGTTTGAATTTTTAGGTTTCACTCTGTTTTCTCCTATATTGAGAGATGCAGTTAGAACTCTTAATCAAACACGGTTTGTGCTAGCTTCTTGAAACTTGACTCAATACAGTAGTTCTACGTTCTATCCCAAAGGTTTGTTTCCTCTTGATGTAGCCTTAAGCAGAGACTAGCGAATAACACTTTCAATGAAAGGCGTTGTTAAGCTTCCAAAAAACTACCATCTCCTGAAATCTCAACATATATTTTTTCATCCGACCTTCATGATACTTACAAGTAATAAGCAGTACACCACTCAAACTTGGATGCCCAAGTTTCGTCCTCCTAGGTTGAAGCATTCTTTTGCAGGAACAGTTTGAATTTTTAGGTTTCACTCTGTTTTCTCCAATATTGACAGATGCAGTTCGAACTCTAAATAAAACACAGTTTGTGCTAGCTTCTTGAAACTTGACACAATACAGTAGTTCTACGTTCTATCTCTAAGGTTTGTTTCGTCTTGATGTAGCCTTTATCAGAGACTGGAGAATAACTCATTCAATGAAAGGCGTTGTTAGGCTGCCAAAAAACTACAGTTTCCTGAAATCACAACATATATTTTTTCTTCCGACCTTCATGATACTTTCAAGTAATGAGCAGTACACCAATCAAACTTGGATGCCCTAGTTTTGTTCTCCTAGGTTGAAGCATTCGTTAGCAGTAACAGTTTGAAATTTTAGGTTTCACACTGTTTTCTCCTATATTGACAGATGCAGTTCGAACTCGAAATCAAACACACTTTGTGCTAGCTTCTTGAAACTTGACACAATACAGTAGTTCTATGTTCTATCTCTAAGTTTTGTTTCCTCTTGATGTAGCCTAATGCAGGGACTGCGAATAAGCTTATATGGAAATGGGTTGCCAAACTTCCAAACAAAGAGTCTCCTGAAATCTCAAAATATATTTTTTCATCCAACCTTCAGGATACATTCACGTAATGATCAGTACACCAATCCCACTTGGATGCCCAAGTTTAGTTCTCCTAGATTGAAGCATTCTTTTCCAGGAACAGTTTGAATTTTTAGGTTTCACTCTGTTTTCTCCAATATTGACAGATGCAGTTCGAACTCTAAATCAACATGGTTTGTGCTAGATTCTTGAATCTTGACACAATACATTAGTTCTACATTCTTTTTCTAAGGTTTGTTTCCTCTTGATGTAGCCTTAAGCAAAGACTGGCGAATAACTCATTCAATGAAATGCGTTGTTAGGTTGCCAAAAAACTACAGTCTCCTGTAATCTCAACATATATTTTTTCTTCCGACCTTCATGATACATTCAAGTAATGAGCAGTACACCAATCAAACTTGGATGCCCTAGTTTCTTTCTTCTAGGTTGAAGCATTCGTTTGCAATAACAGTTTGAATTTTTAGGTTTCACTCTGTTTTCTCCTATATTGACAGATGCAGTTCGAACTCTGAATCAACCACCGTTTGTGCTAGCTTCTTGAAACTTGACACAATACAGTAGTTCTACGTTCTATCTCTAAGTTTTGTTTCCTCTTGATGTAGCCTAATGCAGGGAGTGCGAATAATACTTATATGGAAAGGGGTTGCCAAACTTCCAAACACTAGAGTCTCCTGAAATCTCAACGTATATTTTTTCATCCAATCTTCAGGATACATTCACGTAATGATCAGTACACCAATCCCACTTGGATGCCCAAGTTAAGTTCTCCTAGAGTGAAGCATTCGTTTCCAGGAACAGTTTGAATTTTTAGGTTTCACTCTGTTTTCTCCTATATTGACAGAGGCAGTTCGAACTCTAAATCAACACGGTTTGTGCTAGCTTCTTGAAACTTGACACAATACATTTGTTCTACGTTCTATCTCTAAGGTTTGTTTCCTCTTGGTGTAGCCTTAAGCAAATACTGGCGAATAACTCATTCAATGAAATGCGTTGTTAGGTTGCCAAAAAACAACAGTCTCCTCTAATCTCAACATATATTTTTTCTTTGGACCTTCATGATACTTTTAAGTAATGAGCAGTACACCAATCAAACTTGGATGCCCTAGTTTTGTTCTTCTAGGTTGAAGCATTCGTTTGCAGTAACAGTTTGAATTTTTCGGTTTCACTCTGTTTTCTCCTATATTGACAGATGCAGTTAGAACTCTAAATGAAACACGGTTTGTGCTAGCTTCTTGAAACTTGACACAATACAGTAGTTCTACGTTCTATCTCTAAGGTTTGCTTCCTCTTGTTGTAGCCTAAAGCAGGGACTGGCGAATAATAACTTATATTGAAAGGGGTTGCCAAAATTCCAAAAACTAGAGACTCCTGAAATCTCAACATATATTTTTTCATCCAATCTTCAGGATACACTCACTTAATGATCAGTATACCAATCCCACTTGGATGCCCAAGTTTAGTTCTCCTAGATTGAAGCATTCGTTTGCAGGAACAGTTTGAATTTTTAGGTTTCACTCTGTTTTCTCCTATATTGACAGATGCAGTTCGAACTCTGAATCAACCACCGTTTGTGCTAGCTTCTTGAAACTTGACACAATACAGTAGTTCTACGTTCTATCTCTAGGTTTTGTTTCCTCTTGATGTAGCCTAATGCAGGGACTGCGAATAACACTTATATGGAAAGGGGTTGCCAAATTTCCAAACACTAGAGTCTCCTGAAATCTCAACGTATATTTTTTCATTGAATCTTCAGGATACATTCACGTAATGATCAGTACACCAATCCCACTTGGATGCCCAAGTTAAGTTCTCCTAGAGTGAAGCATTCATTTCCAGGAACAGTTTGAATTTTCAGGTTTCACTCTGTTTTCTCCTATATTGACAGAGGCAGTTCGAACTCTAAATCAACACAGTTTGTGCTAGCTTCTTGATACTTGACACAATACAGTAGTTCTACGTTCTATCTCTAAGGTTTGTTTCCTCTTGATGTAGCCTTAAGCAGAGACTGGAGAATAACTCATTCAATGAAAGGCGTTGTTAGGCTGCCAAAAAACTACAGTCTCCTGAAATCACAACATATATTTTTTCTTCCGACCTTCATGATACTTTCAAGTAATGAGCAGTACACCAATCAAACTTGGATGCCCTAGTTTTGTTCTCCTAGGTTGAAGCATTCGTTTGCAGTAACAGTTTGAAATTTTAGGTTTCACACTGTTTTCTCCTATATTGACAGATGAAGTTCGAACTCGAAATCAAACACACTTTGTGCTAGCTTCTTGAAACTTGACACAATACAGTAGTTCTATGTTCTATCTCTAAGGTTTGTTTCCTCTTGATGTAGCCTAATGCAGGGACTGCGAATAAGCTTATATGGAAATGGGTTGCCAAACTTCCAAACAAAGAGTCTCCTGAAATCTCAACATATATTTTTTCATCCAACCTTCAGGATACATTCACGTAATGATCAGTACACCAATCCCACTTGGATGCCCAAGTTTAGTTCTCCTAGATTGAAGCATTCGTTTCCATGAACAGTTTGAATTTTTAGGTTTCACTCTGTTTTCTCCAATATTGACAGATGCAGTTCGAACTCTAAATCAACATGGTTTGTGCTAGATTCTTGAATCTTGACACAATACAGTAGTTCTACCTTCTTTTTCTAAGGTTTGTTTCCTCTTGATGTAGCCTTAAGCAAAGACTGGCGAATAACTCATTCAATGAAATGCGTTGTTAGGTTGCCAAAAAACTACAGTCTCCTGTAATCTCAACATATATTTTTTCTTCCGACTTTCATGATAGTTTCAAGTAATGAGCAGTACACCAATCAAACTTGGATGCCCTAGTTTCTTTCTTCTAGGTTGAAGCATTCGTTTGCAGTAACAGTTTGAATTTTTAGGTTTCACTCTGTTTTCTCCTATATTGACAGATGCAGTTCGAAATCTAAATCAATACGGTTTGTGCTAGCTTCTTGAAACTTGTCACAGTACAGTAGTTCTACGTTCTATCTCTAAGGTTTGTTTCCTCTTGATATAGCCTTAAGCAAAACTGGTGAATAACTCATTCAATGAAAGGCGTTGTTAGGTTGCAACAAAACTACCGTCTCCTGTAATCTCAACATATATTTTTTCTTCCGACCTTCTTGATACTTTCAAGTAATGAGCAGTACACCAATCAAACTTGGATGCCCAAGTTTTGTTCTCCTAGTTTGAAGCATTCGTTTGCAGTAACAGTTTGAATTTTTAGGTTTCACTCTGTTTTCTCCTATATTGACAGATGCAGTTCGAACTCTAAATCAAACACGGTTTCTGCTAGCTTCTTGAAACTTGACACAATACAGTAGTTCTACGTTCTATCTCTAAGGTTTGTTTCCTCTTGAAGTAGCCTAATGCAGGGACTGGCGAATAACACTTATATTGAAAGGGGTTGCCAAACTTCCAAAATCTAGAGTCTCCTGAAATCTCAACATATATTTTTTCATCCAATCTTCATGATACTCTCAAGTAATGATCAGTACACCAATCCCACTTGGATGCTCAAGTTTCGTTCTCCTACCTTGAAGCATTCGTTTACAGTAACCGTTTGAATTTTTAGGTTTCACTCTGTTTTCTCCTATATTGACAAATATAGTTCAAACTCTATATCAAACAAGGTTTGTGCTAGCTTTTGAAATTTGACAAAATAAAGTAGTTCTACGTTCTATCTCTAAGGTTTGCTTCCTCTTGATGTAGCCTAAAGCAGGGACTCGCGAATAACACTTATTTTGAAAGGGGTTCCCAAACTTCCAAAAACTAGAGTCTCCTGAAATCTCAACATATATTTTTTCATCCAGTCTTCAGGATACATTCACGTAATGATCAGTACACCAATCCCACTTGGATGCCCAAGTTTAGTTCTCCTAGATTGAAGCATTCGTTTGCAGGAACAGTTTGAATTTTTAGGTTTCACTCTGTTTTCTCCTATATTGAGAGATGCAGTTAGAACTCTTAATCAAACACGGTTTGTGCTAGCTTCTTGAAACTTGACTCAATACAGTAGTTTTACGTTCTATCCCAAAGGTTTGTTTCCTCTTGATGTAGCCTTAAGCAGAGACTAGCGAATAACACTTTCAATGAAAGGCGTTGTTAAGCTTCCAAAAAACTACCATCTCCTGAAATCTCAACATATATTTTTTCATCCGACCTTCATGATACTTTCAAGTAATAAGCAGTACACCACTCAAACTTGGATGCCCAAGTTTCGTCCTCCTAGGTTGAAGAATTCGTTTGCAGGAACAGTTTGAATTTTTAGGTTTCACTCTGTTTTCTCCTATATTGACAGATGCATTTCGAACTCTAAATCAAACACGGTTTGTGCTAGCTTCTTGAAACTTGACACAATACAGTAGTTCTACGTTCTATCTCTAAGGTTTGTTTCGTCTTGATGTAGCCTTAAGCAGAGACTGGAGAATAACTCATTCAATGAAAGGCGTTGTTAGGCTGCCAAAAAACTACAGTCTCCTGAAATCACAACATATATTTTTTCTTCCGACCTTCATGATACTTTCAAGTAATGAGCAGTACACCAATCAAACTTGGATGCCCAAGTTTCATTCTCCTAGGTTGAAGCATTCGTTTGCAGTAACAGTTTGAATTTTTAGGTTTCACACTGTTTTCTCCTATATTGACAGATGCAGTTCGAACTCGAAATCAAACACAGTTTGTGCTAGCTTCTTGAAACTTGACACAATACAGTAGTTCTATGTTCTATCTGTAAGTTTTGTTTCCTCTTGATGTAGCCTAATGCAGGGAGTGCGAATAAGACTTATATGGATATGGGTTGATAAACTTCCAAACAAAGAGTCTCCTGAAATCTCAAAATATATATTTTTTCATCCAATCTTCATGATACATTCACGTAATGATCAGTACACCAATCCCATAAGGATGCCAAAATTTAGTTCTCCTAGATTGAAGCATTCCCTTGGAGGAACACTTTGAATTTTTAGGTTTCACTCTGTTTTCTCCTATATTGACAGATGCAGTTAGAACTCTAAATCAAACACGGTTTGTGCTAGCTTCTTGAAACTTGTCACAATAACGTAGTTCTACTTTCTATCTCTAAGTTTTGTTTCCTCTTGATTTAGCCTAATGCAGGGAGTGCGAATAACATTTATATGGAAAGGGGTTGCCAAACTTCCAAACACTAGAGTCTCCTGAAATCTCAAAATATGTTTTTCATCCAATCCTCATGATACATTCACGTAATGATCAGTACACCAATCCCACTTTGATGCCCAAGTTTAGTTCTCCTAGATTGAAGCATTCGTTTGCAGGAACAGTTTGAATTTTTAGGTTTCACTCTGTTTTCTCCTATATAGACAGATGCAGTTTGAACTCTAAATCACCACGGTTTGTGCTAGCTTCTTGAAACTTGACACAATACCGTAGTTCTACGTTCTATCTCTAAGGTTTCTTTCCTCTTGATGTAGCCTTAAGCAAAGACTGGCGAATAACTCATTCAATGAAATGCGTTGTTAGGTTGCCAAAAAACTACAGTATCCTGTAATCTCAACATATATTTTATCTTCCGACCTTCATGATACTTTCAAGTAATGAGCAGTACACCAATCAAACTTTGATGCCCTACTTTCGTTCTTCTAGGTTGAAGCATTCGTTTGCAGTAACAGTTTGAATTTTTAGGTTTCACTCTGTTTTCTCCTATATTGACAGATGCAGTTCGAACCCTAAATCAAACACGGTTTGTGCTAGCTTCTTGAAACTTGACACAATACAGTAGTTCTACGTTCTATCTCTAAGGTTTGTTTCGTCTTGATGTAGCATTAAGCAGAGACTGGAGAATAACTCATTCAATGAAAGGCGTTGTTAGGCAGCCAAAAAACTACAGTCTCCTGAAATCACAACATATATTTTTTCTTCCGACCTTTATGATACTTTCAAGTAATGAGCAGTACACCAATCAAACTTGGATGCCCAGGTTTCGTTCCCCTAGGTTGAAGCATTCGTTTGCAGGAACAGTTTGAATTTTTAGGTTTCACTCTGTTTTCTCCTATATTGACAGATGAAGTTCGAACTCTAAATCAAACACAGTTTGTGCTAGCTTCTTGAAACTTGACACAATACAGTAGTTCTACGTTCTATCTCTAAGTTTTGTTTCCTCTTGATGTAGCCTAATGCAGGGAGTGCGAATAACACTTATATGGAAAGGGGTTGCCAAACTTCCAAACACTAGAGTCTCCTGAAATCTCAACATATATTTTTTCATCCAATCTTCAGGATACATTCACGTAATGATCAGTACACCAATCCCACTTGGATGCCCAAGTTTAGTTCTCCTAGATTGAAGCATTCGTTTCCAGGAACAGTTTGAATTTTTAGGTTTCACTCTGTTTTCTCCTATATTGACAGATGCAGTTCGAACTCTAAATCAACACGGTTTGTGCTAGCTTCTTGAAACTTGACACAATACATTTGTTCTACATTCTATCTCTAAGGTTTGTTTCCTCTTGGTGTAGCCTTAAGCAAAGACTGGCGAATAACTCATTCAATGAAATGCGTTGTTAGGTTGCCAAAAAACTACAGTCTCCTATAATCTCAACATATATTTTTTCTTCGGACCTTCATGATACTTTTAAGTAATGAGCAGTACACCAATCAAACTTGGATGCCATAGTTTCGTTCTTCTAGGTTGAAGCATTCGTTTGCAGTAACAGTTTGAATATTTAGGTTTCACTCTGTTTTCTCCTATATTGACAGATGCAGTTCGAACTCTAAATCAAACACGGTTTCTGCTAGCTTCTTGAAACTTGACACAATACAGTAGTTCTACGTTCTATCTCTAAGGTTTGTTTCCTCTTGATGTAGCCTAATGCAGGGACTAGCGAATAACACTTATATTGAAAGGGGTTGCCAAACTTCCAAAATCTAGAGTCTCCTGAAATCTCAACATATATTTTTTCATCCAATCTTCATGATACTCTCAAGTAATGATCAGTACACCAATCCCACTTGGATGCTCAAGTTTCGTTCTCCTACCTTGAAGCATTCGTTTACAGTAACAGTTTGAATTTTTAGGTTTCACTCTGTTTTCTCCTGTATTGACAAATATAGTTCAAACTCTAAATCAAACAAGGTTTGTGCTAGCTTTTGAAATTTGACAAAATAAAGTAGTTCTACGTTCTATCTCTAAGGTTTGCTTCCTCTTGATGTAGCCTAAAGCAGGGACTCGCGTGTAACACTTATTTTGAAAGGGGTTCCCAAACTTCCAAAAACTAGAGTCTCCTGAAATCTCAACATATATTTTTTCATCCAGTCTTCAGGATACATTCACGTAATGATCAGTACACCAATCCCACTTGGATGCCCAAGTTTAGTTCTCCTAGATTGAAGCATTCGTTTGCAGGAACAGTTTGAATTTTTAGGTTTCACTCTGTTTTCTCCTATATTGAGAGATGCAGTTAGAACTCTTAATCAAACACGGTTTGTGCTAGCTTCTTGAAACTTGACTCAATACAGTAGTTCTACGTTCTATCCCAAAGGTTTGTTTCCTCTTGATGTAGCCTTAAGCAGAGACTAGCGAATAACACTTTCAATGAAAGGCGTTGTTAAGCTTCCAAAAAACTACCATCTCCTGAAATCTCAACATATTTTTTTTCATCCGACCTTCATGATACTTTCAAGTAATAAGCAGTACACCACTCAAACTTGGATGCCCAAGTTTCGTCCTCCTAGGTTGAAGCATTCGTTTGCAGGAACAGTTTGAATTTTTAGGTTTCACTCTGTTTTCTCCTATATTGACAGATGCATTTCGAACTCTAAATCAAACACGGTTTGTGCTAGCTTCTTGAAACTTGACACAATACAGTAGTTCTACGTTCTATCTCTAAGGTTTGTTTCGTCTTGATGTAGCCTTAAGCAGAGACTGGAGAATAACTCATTCAATGAAAGGCGTTGTTAGGCTGCCAAAAAACTACAGTCTCCTGAAATCACAACATATATTTTTTCTTCCGACCTTCATGATACTTTCAAGTAATGAGCAGTACACCAATCAAACTTGGATGCCCAAGATTCATTCTCCTAGGTTGAAGCATTCGTTTGCAGTAACAGTTTGAATTTTTAGGTTTCACACTGTTTTCTTTTATATTGACAGATGCAGTTCGAACTCGAAATCAAACACAGTTTGTGCTAGCTTTTTGAAACTTGACACAATACAGTAGTTCTATGTTCTATCTCTAAGTTTTGTTTCCTCTTGATGTAGCCTAATGCAGGGAGTGCGAATAAGACTTATATGGATATGGGTTGATAAACTTCCAAACAAATAGTCTCCTGAAATCTCAAAATATATATTTTTTCATCCAATCTTCATGATACATTCACGTAATGATCAGTACACCAATCCCATAAGGATGCCAAAATTTAGTTCTCCTAGATTGAAGCATTCCCTTGGAGGAACAGTTTGAATTTTTAGGTTTCACTCTGTTTTCTCCTATATTGACAGATGCATTTAGAACTCTAAATCAAACACGGTTTTTGCTAGCTTCTTGAAACTTGTCACAATAACGTAGTTCTACTTTCTATCTCTAAGTTTTGTTTCTTCTTGATTTAGCCTAATGCAGGGAGTGCGAATAACATTTATATGGAAAGGGGTTGCCAAACTTACAAACACTAGAGTCTCCTGAAATCTCAAAATATATTTTTTCATCCAATCCTCATGATACATTCACGTAATGATCAGTACACCAATCCCACTTTGATGCCCAAGTTTAGTTCTCCTAGATTGAAGCATTCGTTTGCAGGAACAGTTTGAATTTTTAGGTTTCACTCTGTTTTCTCCTATATAGACAGATGCAGTTTGAACTCCTAATCAACACGGTTTGTGCTAGCTTCTTGAAACTTTACACAATACCGTAGTTCTACGTTCTATCTCTAAGGTTTCTTTCCTCTTGATGTAGCCTTAAGCAAAGACTGGCGAATAACTCATTCAATGAAATGCGTTGTTAGGTTGCCAAAAAACTACAGTATCCTGTAATCTCAACATATATTTTATCTTCCGACCTTCATGATACTTTCAAGTAATGAGCAGTACACCAATCAAACTTGGATGCCCTACTTTCGTTCTTCTAGGTTGAAGCATTCGTTTGCAGTAACAGTTTGAATTTTTAGGTTTCACTCTGTTTTCTCCTATATTGACAGATGCAGTTCGAACCCTAAATCAAACACGGTTTGTGCTAGCTTCTTGAAACTTGACACAATACAGTAGTTCTACGTTCTATCTCTAAGGTTTGTTTCGTCTTGATGTAGCATTAAGCAGAGACTGGAGAATAACTCATTCAATGAAAGGCGTTGTTAGGCAGCCAAAAAACTACAGTCTCCTGAAATCACAACATATATTTTTTCTTCCGACCTTTATGATATTTTCAAGTAATGAGCAGTACACCAATCAAACTTGGATGCCCAAGTTTCGTTCTCCTAGGTTGAAGCATTCGTTTGCAGGAACAGTTTGAATTTTTAGGTTTCACTCTGTTTTCTCCTATATTGACAGATGAAGTTCGTACTCTAAATCAAACACAGTTTGTGCTAGCTTCTTGAAACTTGACACAATACAGTAGTTCTACGTTCTATCTCTAAGTTTTGTTTCCTCTTGATGTAGCCTAATGCAGGGAGTGCGAATAACACTTATATGGAAAGGGGTTGCCAAACTTCCAAACACTAGAGTCTCCTGAAATCTCAACATATATTTTTTCATCCAATCTTCAGGATACATTCACGTAATGATCAGTACACCAATCCCACTTGGATGCCCAAGTTTAGTTCTCCTAGATTGAAGCATTCGTTTCCAGGAACAGTTTGAATTTTTAGGTTTCACTCTGTTTTCTCCTATATAGACAGATGCAGTTCGAACTCTAAATCAACACGGTTTGTGCTAGCTTCTTGAAACTTGACACAATACCGTAGTTCTACGTTCTATCTCTAAGGTTTGTTTCCTCTTGATGTAGCATTAAGCAAAGACTGGCGAATAACTCATTCAATGAAATGCGTTGTTAGGTATCCAAAAAGCTACAGTCTCATGTAATCTCAACATATATTTTGTCTTCCGACCTTCATGATACTTTCAAGTAATGAGCAGTACACTAATCAAACATGGATGCCCTAGTTTCGTTCTTCTAGGTTGAAGCATTCGTTTGCAGTAACAGTTTGAATTTTTAGGTTTCACTCTGTTTTCTTCTATATTGACAGATGCAGTTCGAACTCTAAATCAAACACGGTTTCTGCTGGCTTCTTGAATCTTGACACAATACAGTAGTTCTACGTTCTATCTCTAAGGTTTGTTTCCTCTTGATGTAGCCTAATGCAGGGAATGGTGAATAACACTTATATTGAAAGGGATTGCCAAACATCCAAAAACTAGAGTCCTGAAATCTCAACATATATTTTTTTATCCAATCTTGATGATACTCTCAAGTAATGATCAGTACACCAATCCCACTTGGATGCTCAAGTTTCGTTCTCCTACCTTGAAGCATTTGTTTACAGTAACAGTTTGAATTTTTAGGTTTCACTCTGTTTTCTCCTATATTGACAAATATAGTTCAAACTCTAAATCAAACAAGGTTTGTGCTAGCTTTTGAAATTTGACAAAATAAAGTAGTTCTACGTTCTATCTCTAAGGTTTGCTTCCTCTTGATGTAGCCTAAAGCAGGGACTGGCAAATAACACTTATTTTGAAAGGGGTTCACAAACTTCCAAAAACTAGAGTCTCCTGAAATCTCAACATATATTTTTTCATCCAGTCATCAGGATACATTCACGTAATGATCAGTACACCAATCCCACTTGGATGCCCAAGTTTAGTTCTCCTAGATTGAAGCATTGATTGCAGAAACAGTTTGAATTTTTAGGTTTCACTCTGTTTTCTCCTATATTGAGAGATGCAGTTAGAACTCTAAATCAAACACGGTTTGTGCTAGCTTCTTGAAACTTGACTCAATACAGTAGTTCTACGTTCCATCCCAAAGGTTTGTTTCTTCTTGATGTAGCCTTAAGCAGAGACTGGCGAATAACACTTTCAATGAAAGGCGATGTTAAGCTTCCAAAAAACTACCATCTCCTGAAATCTCAACATATATTTTTTCATCCGACCTTCATGATACTTTCAAGTAATAAGCAGTACACCACTCAAACTTGGATGCCCAAGTTTCGTCCTCCTAGGTTGAAGCATTCGTTTGAAGGAACAGTTTGAATTTTTAGGTTTCACTCTGTTTTCTCCTATATTGACAGATGCAGTTCGAACTCTAAATCAAACACAGTTTGTGCTAGCTTCTTGAAACTTGACACAATACAGTAGTTCTACGTTCTATCTCTAAGGTTTGTTTCGTCTTGATGTAGCCTTAAGCAGAGACTGGAGAATAACTCATTCAATGAAAGGCGTTGTTAGGCTGCCAAAAAACTTCAGTCTCCTGAAATCACAACATATATTTTTTCTTCCGACCTTCATGATACTTTCAAGTAATGAGCAGTACACCAATCAAACTTGGATGCCCAAGTTTCATTCTCCTAGGTTGAAGCATTCGTTTGCAGTAACAGTTTGAATTTTTAGGTTTCACACTGTTTTCTCCTATATTGACAGATGCAGTTCGAACTCGAAATCAAACACAGTTTGTGTTAGCTTCTTGAAACTTGACACAATACAGTAGTTCTATGTTCTATCTCTAAGTTTTGTTTCTTCTTGATGTAGCCTAATGCAGGGAGTGCGAATAAGACTTATATGGATATGGGTTGCCAAACTTCCAAACAAAGAGTCTCCTGAAATCTCAACATATATTTTTTCATCCAATCTTCATGATACATTCACGTAATGATCAGTACACCAATCCCACTAGGATGCCAAAATTTAGTTCTCCTAGATTGAAGGATTCCTTTGCAGGAACAGTTTGAATTTTTAGGTTTCACTCTTTTTTCTCCTATATTGACCGATGCAGTTAGAACTCTAAATCAAACACGGTTTGTGCTAGCTTCTTGAAACTTGTCACAATAACGTAGTTCTACGTTCTATCTCAAAGTTTTGTTTCCTCTTGATGTAGCCTAATGCAGGGAGTGCGAATAACACTTATATGGAAAGGGGTTGCCCAACTTCTAAACACTAGAGTCTCCTGAAATCTCAAAATATATTTTTTCATCCAATCCTCATGATACATTCACGTAATGATCAGTACACCAATCCCACTTTGATGCCCAAGTTTAGTTCTCCTAGATTGAAGCATTCGTTTCCAGAAACAGTTTGAATTTTTAGGTTTCACTCTGTTTTCTCCTATATTGAGAGATGCAGTTAGAACTCTAAATCAAACATGGTTTGTGCTAGCTTCTTAAAACTTGACACAATAAAGTAGTTCTACATTCTATCTCTATGTTTTGTTTCCTCTTGATGTAGCCTAATGCAGGGAGTGCAAATAACACTTATATGGAAAGGGGTTGCCAAACTTCCAAAAACTAGAGTCTCCTGAAATCTCAACATATATTTTTTCATCCAATCTTCAGGATACATTCACGTAATGATCAGTACACCAATCCCACTTGGATGCCCAAGTTTAGTTCTCCTAGATTGAAGCATTCGTTTCCAGGAACAGTTTGAATTTTTAGGTTTCACTCTGTTTTCTCCTATATTGACAGATGCAGTTCGAACTCTAAATCAACACGGTTCGTGCTAGCTTCTTGAAACTTGACACAATACATTTGTTCTACGTTCTATCTCTAAGGTTTGTTTCCTCTTGGTGTAGCCTTAAGCAAAGACTGGCGAATAACTCATTCAATGAAATGCGTTGTTAGGTTGCCAAAAAAACTACAGGCTCCTGTAATCTCAACATATATTTTTTCTTCAGAACTTCATAATACTTTTAAGTAATGAGCAGTACCGCAATCAAACTTGGATGCCCTAGATTCGTTCTTCTAGGTTGAAGCATTCGTTTGCAGTAACAGTTTGAATTTTTAGGTTTCACTCTGTTTTCTCCTATATTGACAGATGCAGTTCGAACTCTAAATCAAACACCGTTTGTGCTAGCTTCTTGAAACTTGACACAATACAGTAGTTCTACGTTCTATCTCTAAGTTTTGTTTCCTCTTGATGTAGCCTAATGCAGGGAGTGCGAATAATACTTATATGGAAAGAGGTTGCCAAACTTCCAAACACTAGAGTCTCCTGAAATCTCAACATATATTTTTTCATCCAATCTTCAGGATACATTCAAGTAATGATCAGTACACCAATCCCACTTGGATGCCCATGTTTAGTTCTCCTAGACTGAAGCATTCGTTTCCAGGAACAGTTTGAATTTTTAGGTTTCACACTGTTTTCTCCTATATTGACAGATGCAGTTCGAACTCTAAATCAAACACGGTTTGTGCTAGCTTCTTGAAACTTGACACAATACAGCAGTTCTACGTTCTATCTCTAAGTTTTGTTTCGTCTTGATGTAGCCTTAAGCAGAGACTGGAGAATAACTCATTCAATGAAAGGCGTTGTTAGGCTGCCAAGAAACTACAGTCTCCTGAAATCACAACATATATTTTTTCTTCCTTACTTCATGATACTTTCAAGTAATGAGCAGTACACCAATCAAACTTGGATGTCCAAGTTTCATTCTCCTAGGTTGAAGCATTTGTTTGCAGTAACAGTTTGAATTTTTAGGTTTCACTCTGTTTTCTCCTATATTGACAGATGCAGTTCGAACTCTAAATCAACACGGTTTGTGCTAGCTTCTTGAAACTTGACACAATACAGTAGTTCTACCTTCTATCCCTAAGGTTTGCTTCCTCTTGATGTAGCCTTAAGCAGGGACTGGCGAATAACACTTATACTGAAAGGGGTTGCCAAACTTCCAAAAACTAGGGTCTCCTTAAATCTCAACATATATTTTTTCTTCCAATCTTCATGATACTCTCAAGTAATGATCAGTACACCAATCCCACTTGGATGCTCAAGTTTCGTTCTCCTACCTTGAAACATTCGTTTGCAGTAACAGTTTGAATTATTAGGTTTCACTCTGTTTTCTCCTATATTGACAGATGCAGTTAGAACTCTAAATCAAACACGGTTTGTGGTAGCTTCTTGAAACTTTTCACAATAAAGTAGTTCTACGTTCTATTCCTAAAGTTTGTTTCCTCTTGATGTAGCCTAATGCAGGGAGTGTGAATAACACTTATATGGAAAGGGGATGCCAAACTTCCAAAGACTAGAGTCTCCTGAAATCTCAACATATATTTTTTCATCCAATCTTCAGGATACATTCACGTAATGCTCAGTACACCAATCCCACTTGGATGCCCAAGTTTAGATCTCCTAGATTGAAGCATTCGTTTCCAGGAACAGTTTGAATTTTTAGGTTTCAATCTGTTTTCTCCTATATTGACAGATGCAGTTCGAACTCTAAATCAACACGGTTTGTGCTAGCTTCTTGAAACTTGACACAATACAGTAGTTCTACGTTGTATCTCTAAGGTTTGTTTCCTCTTCATGTAGCCTAATGCAGGGACTGGCGAATAACACTTATATTGAAATGGGTTGCCAAACTTCCAAAAACTAGAGTCTCCTGAAATCTCAACATATATTTTCTCATCCAATCTTCATGATACTCTCAAGTAATGATCAGTACACCAATCCCACGTGGAATCTCAAGTTTCGATCTCCTACCTTGAAGCATTCGTTTGCAGTAACAGTTTGAATTTTTAGGTTTCACTCTGTTTTCTCCTATATTGACAGATGAAGTTCGAACTCTAAATCAAACAAGGTTTGTGCTAGCTTCTTGAAACTTGACAAAATAAAGTAGTTCTACGTTCTATCTCTAAGGTTTGCTTCCTCTTGATGTAGCCTAAAGCAGGGACTGGCGAATAACACTTATATTGAAAGGGGTTGCCAAACTTCCAAACACTAGAGTCTCTTGAATCTCAACATATTTTTTTTTCATCCAATCTTCAGGATACATTCACGTAATGATCAGTACACCAATCCCACTTGGATGCCCAAGTTTAGTTCTCCTAGATTGAAGCATTCGTTTGCAGGAACAGTTTGAATTTTTAGGTTTCACTCTGTTTTCTCCTATATTGACAGATGCAGTTCGAACTCTAAATCAAACACGGTTTGTGCTAGCTTCTTGAAACTTGACACAATACAGTAGTTCTACGTTCTATCTCTAAGGTTTGTTTCGTCTTGATGTAGCCTTAAGCAGAGACTGGAGAATAACTCATTCAATGAAAGGCGTTGTTAGGCTGTCAAAAAACTACAGTCTCCTGAAATCACAACATATATTTTTTCTTCTGAACTTTATGATACTTTCAAGTAATGAGCAGTACACCATTCAAACTTGGATGCCCAAGTTTCGTTCTCCTAGGTTGAAGCATTCGTTTGCAGTAACAGTTTGAATTTTTAGGTTTCACTCTGTTTTCTCCTATATTGACAGATGCAGTTAGAACTCTAAATCAAACACGGTTTGTGCTAGCTTCTTGAAACGTGGCACAATAAAGTAGTTCTACGTTCTATCCCTAAGGTTTGTTTCCTCTTGATGTAGCCTTAAGCAGAGACTGGCGAATAACACTTTCATTGAAAGGCGTTGTTAAGCTTTTAAAAAACTACCATCTCCTGAAATCTCAACATATATTTTTTCATTCGACCTTCATGATACTTTCAAGTAATAAGCAGTACACCACTCAAACTTGGATGCCCAAGTTTCGTTTTCCTAGGTTGAAGCATTCGTTTGCAGGAACAGTTTGAATTTTTAGGTTTCACTCTGTTTTCTCCTATATTGACAGATACAGTTCAAACTCTATATCAAAGAAGGTTTGTGCTAGCTTCTTGAAACTTGACACAATACAGTAGTTCTACGTTCTATCTCTAACGTTTGTTTTGTCTTGATGTAGCCTTAAGCAGAGACTGGAGAATAACTCATTCAATGAAAGGCGTTGTTAGGCTGCCAAAAAACTACAGTCTCCTGAAAACAGAACAGATATTTTTTCTTCCGACCTTCACGATACTTTTAAGTAATGAGCAGTACACCAATCAAACGTGGATGCCCAAGTTTCGTTCTTCTAGGTTGAAGCATTCGTTTGCAGTAACAGTTTGAATTTTTAGGTTTCACTCTGTTTTCTCCTATATTGACAGATGCAGTTCGAACTCTAAATCAACACGGTTTGTGCTAGCTTCTTGAAACTTGACACAATACAGTAGATATACCTTCTATCTCTAAGGTTTGCTTCCTCTTGATGTAGCCTAAAGCAGGGACTGGCGAATAACACTTATACTGAAAGGGGTTGCCAAACTTCCAAAAACTAGAGTCTCCTGAAATCTCAACATATATTTTTTCTTCCAATCTTCATGATACACTCAAGTAATGATCAGTACAATAATCCCACTTGGATGCTCAAGTTTCGTTCTACCTTGAAACATTCGTTTGCAGTAACTGTTTGAATTTTTAGGTTTCACTCTGTTTTCTCCTGTATTGACAAATATAGTTCAAACTCTAAATCAAACAAGGTTTGTGCCAGCTTCTTGAAACTTGACAAAATAAAGTAGTTCTACGTTCTATCTCTAAGGTTTGCTTCCTCTTGATGTAGCCTAAAGCAGGGACTGGCGAATAACACTTATATTAAAAGGGGTTGCCAAACTTCCAAAAACTAGAGTCTCCTGAAATCTCAACATATATTTTTTCATCCAATCTTCAGGATACATTCACGTAATGATCAGTACACCAATCCCACTTGGATGCCCAAGTTTAGTTCTCCTAGATTGAAGCATTCTTTTGCAGGAACAGTTTGAATTTTTAGGTTTCACTCTGTTTTCTCCTATATTGACAGATGCAGTTAGAACTCTAAATCAAACTCGGTTTGTTCTAGCTTCTTGAAACTTGACACAATAAAGTAATTCTACGTTCTATTTCTAAGGTTTGTTTCCTCTTGATGTAGCCTTAAGCAGAGACGGGCGAATAACACTTTCAATGAAAGGCGTTGTTAAGCTTCCAAAAAACTACCATCTCCTGAAATCTCAACATATATTTTTTCATCCGACTTTCATGATACTTTCAAATAATAAGCAGTACACCACTCAAACTTGGATGCCCAAGTTTCGTTCTCCTAGGTTGAAGCATTCGTTTGCAGGAACAGTTTGAATTTTTAGGTTTCACTCTGTTTTCTCGTATATTGACAGAAGCAGTTCGAACTCTAAATCAAACACGGTTTGTGCTAGCTTCTTGAAACTTGACACAATACAGTAGTTCTACGTTCTATCTCTAAGGTTTGTTTCGTCTTGATGTAGCCTTAAGCAGAGACTGGAGAATAACTCATTCATTGAAAGGTGTTGTTAGGCTGCCAAGAAACTACAGTCTCCTGAAATCACAACATATATTTTTTCTTCCGTACTTCATGATACTTTCAAGTAATGAGCAGTACACCAATGAAACTTGGATGCCCAAGTTTCATTCTCCTAGGTTGAAGCATTCGTTTGCAGTAACAGTTTGAATTTTTAGGTTTCACTCTGTTTTCTCCTATATTGACAGATGCAGTTCGAACTCTAAATCAAAGACAGTTTGTGCTGGCTTCTTGATACTTGACACAATACAGTAGTTCTACGTTCTATCTCTAAGTTTTGTTTCCTCTTGATGTAGCCTAATGCAGGGAGTGTGAATAACACTTATATGGAAAGGGGATGCCAAACTTCCAAAGACTAGAGTCTCCTGAAATCTCAACATATATTTTTTCATCCAATCTTCAGGATACATTCACGTAATGCTCAGTACACCAATCCCACTTGGATGCCCACGTTTCGTTCTTCTAGGTTGAAGCATTCGTTTGCAGGAACAGTTTGAATCTTTAGGTTTCACTCTGTTTTCTCCTATATTGACAGATGCAGTTCGAACTCTAAATCAACACGGTTTGTGCTAGCTTCTTGAAACTTGACACAATACAGTAGTTCTACGTTGTATCTCTAAGGTTTGTTTCCTCTTCATGTAGCCTAATGCAGGGACTGGCGAATAACACTTATATTGTAATGGGTTGCCAAACTTCCAAAAACTAGAGTCTCCTGAAATCTCAACATATATTTTTTCATCCAATCTTCATGATACTCTCAAGTAATGATCAGTACACCAATCCCACTTGGAATCTCAAGTTTCGTTCTCCTACCTTGAAGCATTCGTTTGCAGTAACAGTTTGAATTTTTAGGTTTCACTCTGTTTTCTCCTATATTGACAGATGAAGTTCGAACTCTAAATCAAACAAGGTTTGTGCTAGCTTCTTGAAACTTGACAAAATAAAGTAGTTCTACGTTCTATCTCTAAGGTTTGCTTCCTCTTGATGTAGCCTAAAGCAGGGACTGGCGAATAACTCTTATATTGAAAGGGGTTGTTAAAACTTCCAAACACTAGAGTCTCCTGAAATCTCAACATATTTTTTTTCATCCAATCTTCAGGATACATTCACGTAATGATCAGTACACCAATCCCACTTGGATGCCCAAGTTTAGTTCTCCTAGATTGAAGCATTCGTTTACAGGAACAGTTTGAATTTTTAAGTTTCACTCTGTTTTCTCCTATATTGACAGATGCAATTAGAACTCTAAATCAACCACGGTTTCTGCTAGCTTCTTGAAACTTGACACAATAAAGTAGTTCTACGTTATATCCCTATGGTTTGTTTCCTCTTGATGTAGCCTTAAGCAGAGACTGGCGAATAACACTTTCAATGAAAGGCGTTGTTAAGCTTCCAAAAAACTACCATCTCCAGAAATCTCAACATATATTTTTTCATCCGACCTTCATGATACTTTCAAGTAATAAGCAGTACACCATTCAAACTTGGATGCCCAAATTTCGTTCTCCTAGTTGAAGTATTCGTTTGCAGGAACAGTTTGAATCTTTAGGTTTCACTCTGTTTTTTCCTATATTGACAGATGCAGTTCGAACTCTAAATCAACACGGTTGTGCTAGCTTCATGAAACTTGACACAATACAGTAGTTCTACGTTCTATCTCTAAGGTTTGTTTCCTCTTGATGTAGCCTTAAGCAAAGACTGGCGAATAACTCATTCAATGAACTGCGTTGTTAGGTTGCCAAAAAACTACAGTCTCCTGTAATCTCAACATATATTTTTTCTTCAGACCTTAATGATACTTTCAAGTAATGAGCAGTACACCAATCAAACTTGGATGCCCTAGTTTTGTTCTTCTAGGTTGAAGCATTCGTTTGCAGGAACAGTTTTAATTTTTAGGTTTCCCTCTGTTTTCTCCTATATTGACAGATGCAGTTCGCACTCTGAATCAAACATGGTTGTTCTAGCTACTTGAAACTTGACACAATACAGTAGTTCTACGTTCTATCTCTAAGGTTTGTTTCGTCTTGATGTAGCCTTAAGCAGAGACTGGAGAATAACTCATTCAATGAGAGGCGTTGTTAGGCTGCCAAAAAACTACAGTCTCCTGAAATCACAACATATATTTTTTTTCCGACCTTCATGATACTTTCAAGTAATGAGCAGTACACCAATCAAACTTGGATGCCCAAGTTTCATTTCACCTTGGTTGAAGAATTCGTTTGCAGTAACAGTTTGAATTTTTAGGTTTCACTCTGTTTTCTCCTATGTTGACAGATGCAGTTCGAACTCTAAATCAAACACAGTTTGTGCTAGCTTCTTGAAACTTGATACAATACAGTAGTTCTACGTTCTATCTCTAAGGTTTGTTTCCTCTTGATGTAGCCTTAAGCAAAGACTGGTGAATAACTCATTCAATGAAAAGCGTTGTTAGGATGCCAAAAAACTACAGACTCCTGAAATCACAACATATATTTTTTCTTCTGACCTTCATGATACTTTCAAGTAATGAGCAGTACACCAATCCCACTTGGATGCCCAAGTTTAGTTCTCCTAGATTGAAGCATTCGTTTGCAGGAACAGTTTGAATTTTTAGGTTTCACTCTGTTTTCTCCTAGATTGACAGATGCAGTTAGAACTCTAAATCAAACACGGTTTGTGCTAGCTTCTTGGAACTTGACATAATAAAGCAGTTCTACGTTCTATCCCTAAGGTTTGTTTCCCCTCTTGATGTAGCCTTAAGCAGAGACTGGCGAATAACACTTTCAATGAAAGGCGATGTTAAGCCTCCAAAAAACTAACATCTCCTAAAATCTCAACATATATTTTTTCATCCGAACTTCATGATACTTTGAAGTAATAAGCAGTACACCACTCAAACTTGGATGCCAAAGTTTCTTTCTCCTAGGTTGAAGCATTCGCTTGCAGGAACAGTTTGAATTTTTAGGTTTCACTCTGTTTTCTCCTATATTGACAGATGCAGTTCGAACTCTAAATCAAACACGGTTTGTGCTAGCTTCTTGAAACTTGACACAATACAGTAGTTCTACGTTCTATCTCTAAGGTTTGTTTAGTCTTGATGTAGACTTAAGCAGAGACTGGAGAATAACGCATTCAATGAAAGGCGTTGTTAGGCTGCCAAAAAACTACAGTCTCCTGAATACACAACTTATATTTTTTCTTCCAACCTTCATGATACTTTCAAGTAATGAGCAGTAAACCAATCAAAATTGGATGCCCAAGTTTCGTTCTCCTAGGTTGAAGCATTCGTTTGCAGTAACAGTTTGAATTTTTAGGTTTCACTCTGTTTTTCCGATATTGACAGATGCAGTTCGAACTCTAAATCAAACACAGTTTGTGCTAGCTTCTTGAAACTTGACACAATACAGTAGTTCTACGTTCTATCTCTAAGTTTTGTTTTTTCTTGATGTAGCGTAATGCAGGGACTGCAAATAACACTTATATGGAAAGGGGTTACCAAACTTCCAAACACTAAAGTCACCTGAAATCTCAACATATATTTTTTCATTAAAATCCTCATGATACATTCACGTAATGATCAGTACACCAATTTCACTTGGATGCCCATTTTTAGTTCTCCTAGATTGAAGCATTCGTTTCCAGGAACAGTTTGAATTTTTAGGTTTCACATTGTTTTCTCCTATATTGACAGATGCAGTTCGAACTCTAAATCAACACGGTTTGTGCTAGCTTCTTGAAACTTGACACAATACAGTAGTTCTACGTTCTATCTCTAAGGTTTGTTTCGTCTTGATGTAGCCTTAAGCAGAGACTGGAGAATAACTCATTCATTGAAAGGCGTTGTTAGGCTGCCAAGAAACTACAGTCTCCTGAAATCACAACATATATTTTTTCTTCCGTACTTCATGATACTTTCAAGTAATGAGCAGTACACCAATCAAACTTGGATGCCCAAGTTTCATTCTCCGAGGTTGAAGCATTCGTTTGCAGTAACAGTTTGAATTTTTAGGTTTCACTCTGTTTTCTCCTATATTGACAGATGCAGTTCAAATTCTAAATCAAAGACAGTTTGTGCTGGCTTCTTGATACTTGACACAATACAGTAGTTCTACGTTCTATCTCTAAGTTTTGTTTCCTCTTGATGTAGCCTAATGCAGGGAGTGTGAATAACACTTATATGGAAAGGGGATGCCAAACTTCCAAAGACTAGAGTCTCCTGAAATCTCAACATATATTTTTTCATCCAATCTTCAGGATACATTCACGTAATGCTCAGTACACCAATCCCACTTGGATGCCCAAGTTTAGATCTCCTAGATTGAAGCATTCGTTTCCAGGAACAGTTTGAATTTTTAGGTTTCAATCTGTTTTCTCCTATATTGACAGATGCAGTTCGAACTCTAAATCAACACGGTTTGTGCTAGCTTCTCGAAACTTGACACAATACAGTAGTTCTACTTTCTATCTCTAAGGTTTGTTTCCTCTTGATGTAGCCTTAAGCAAAGACTGGCGAATAACTCATTCAATGAAATGCATTGTTAGTTTGCCAAAAAACTACAGTCTCCTGTAATCTCAACATATATTTTTTCTTCCGACTTTCATGATACTTTCAAGTAATGAGCAGTACACCAATCAAACTTGGATGCCCTAGTTTCGTTCTTCTAGGTTGAAGCATTCGTTTGCAGTAACAGTTTGAATATTTGGTTTCACTCTGTTTTCTCCTATATTGACCGATGGAGTTAGAACTCTAAATCAAACACGGTTTGTGCTAGCTTCTTGAAAGTTGACACAATACAGTAGTTCTACGTTGTATCTCTAAGGTTTGTTTCCTCTTCATGTAGCCTAATGCAGGGACTGGCGAATAACACTTATATTGAAAGGGGTTGCCAAACTTCCAAAAACTAGAGTCTCCTGAAATCTCAACATATATTTTTTCATCCAATCTTCATGATACTCTCAAGTAATGATCAGTACACCAATCCCACTTGGAATCTCAAGTTTCGTTCTCCTACCTTGAAGCATTCGTTTGCAGTAACAGTTTGAATTTTTAGGTTTCACTTTGTTTTCTCCTATATTGACAGATGAAGTTCGAACTCTAAATCAAACACGGTTTGTGCTAGCTTCTTGAAACTTGACACAATAAAGTAGTTCTACGTTCTATCCCTAAGGTTTGTTTCCTCTTGGTGTAGCCTTAAGCAGAGACTGGCGAATAACACTTTCAATGAAAGGCGTTGTTAAGCTTCCAAAAAACAACCCTCTCCTGAAATCTCAACATATATTTTTTCATCCGACCTTCATGATACTTTCAAGTAATAAGCAGTACACCACTCAAACTTGGATGCCCAAGTTTCGTTCTCCTAGGTTGAAGCATTCGTTTGCAGAAACAGTTTGAATTTTTAGGTTTCACTCTGTTTTTTCCTATATTGACAGATGCAGTTCGAACTCTAAATCAAACACGGTTTGTGCTAGCTTCTTGAAACTTGACACAATACAGTAGTTCTACGTTCTATCTCTAAGGTTTGTTTCGTCTTGATGTAGCCTTAAGCAGAGACTGGACAATAACTCATTCAATGAAAGGCGTTGTTAGGCTGCCAAAAAACTACAGTATCCTGAAATCACAACATATATTTTTTCTTCCGAACTTCATGATACTTTCAAGTAATGAGCAGTACACCAATCAAACTTGGATGCCCAAGTTTCGTTCTCCTAGGTTGAAGCATTCGTTTGCAGTAACAGTTTGAATTTTTAGGTTTCACTCTGTTTTCTCCTATATTGACAGATGCAGTTCGAACTCTAAATCAAAGACAGTTTGTGCTAGCTCTTTGAAACTTGACACAATACAGTAGTTCTACGTTCTATCTCTAAGTTTTGTTTCCTCTTGATGTAGCCTAATGCATTGAGTGCGAATAACACTTATATGGAAAGTGGTTGCCAAACTTCCAAACACTAGAGTCTCCTGAAATCTCAACATATATTTTTTCATCCAATCTTCACGACACATTCACGTAATGATCAGTACACCAATCCCACTTGGATGCCCAAGTTTAGTTCTCCTAGATTGAAGCATTCGTTTCCAGGAACAGTTTGAATTTTTAGGTTTCACTCTGTTTTCTCCAATATTGACAGATGCAGTTCGAACTCTATATCAACACGGTTTGTGCTAGCTTCTTGAATCTTGACACAATACAGTAGTTCTACGTTCTTTTTCTAAGGTTTGTTTCCTCTTGATGTAGCCTTAAGCAAAGACTGGCGAATAACTCATTCATTGAAATGCGTTGTTAGGTTGCCAAAAAACTACAGTCTACTGTAATCTCAACATATATTTTTTCTTCCGACCTTCATGATACTTTCAAGTAATGAGCAGTACACCAATCAAACTTGGATGCCCTAGTTTCTTTCTTCTAGGTTGAAGCATTCGTTTGCCAAAACAGTTTGAATTTTTAGGTTTCACTCTATTTTCTCCTTATTTGACAGATGTATTTAGAACTCTAAATCAATCACGGTTTCTGCTAGCTTCTTCAAACTTGACACAATAAAGTAGTTCTACGTTCTATCCCTAAGGTTTGTTTCCTCTTGATGTAGCCTTAAGCAGAGACTGGCGAATAACACTTTCAATGAAAGGCGTTGTTAAGCTTCCAAAAAACTACCATCTCCTGAAATCTCAACATATATTTTTTCATCCGACCTTCATGATACTTTCAAGTAATAAGCAGTACACCATTCAAACTTGGATGCCCACGTTTCGTTCTCCTAGGTTGAAGCATTCGTTTGCAGGAACAGTTTGAATCTTTAGGTTTCACTCTGTTTTCTCCTATATTGACAGATGCAGTTCGAACTCTAAATCAACACGGTTTGTGCTAGCTTCTTGAAACTTGACACAATAGAGTAGTTCTACGTTCTATCTCTAAGTTTTGTTTCGTCTTGATTTAGCATAATGCAGGGACTGCGAATAATACTTATATGGAAAGGGGTTGCCAAACTTCCAAACACTAGAGTCACCTGAAATCTCAACATATATTTTTTCATCCAATCCTCATGATACATTCACGTAATGATCACTACACCAATTTCACTTGGATGCCCATTTTTAGTTCTCCTAGATTGAAGCATTCATTTCCAGGAACAGTTTGAATTTTTAGGTTTCACTCTGTTTTCTCCTGTATTGACAAATATAGTTCAAACTCTAAATCAAACAAGGTTTGTGCTAGCTTCTTGAAACTTGAAAAAATAAAGTAGTTCTACGTTCTATCTCTAAGATTTGCTTCCTCTTGATGTAGCCTAAAGCAGGGACTGGCGAATAACACTTATATTGAAAGGGGTTGCCAAACTTCCAAAAACTAGAGACTCCTGTAATCTCAACATATATTTTTTCATCCAATCTTCAGGATACATTCACGTAATGATCATACACCAATCCCACTTGGATGCCCAAGTTTAGTTCTCCTAGATTGAAGCATTCGTTTACAGGAACAGTTTGAATTTTTAAGTTTCACTCTGTTTTCTCCTATATTGACAGATGCAATTAGAACTCTAAATCAACCACGGTTTCTGCTAGCTTCTTGAAACTTGACACAATAAAGTAGTTCTACGTTATATCCCTATGGTTTGTTTCCTCTTGATGTAGCCTTAAGCAGAGACTGGAGAATAAAGCATTCAATGAAAGGCGTTGTTAGGCTGCCAAAAAACTACAGTCTCCTGAATACACAACTTATATTTTTTCTTCCAACCTTCATGATACTTTCAAGTAATGAGCAGTAAACCAATCAAACTTGGATGCCCAAGTTTCGTTCTCCTAGGTTGAAGCATTCGTTTGCAGTAACAGTTTGAATTTTTAGGTTTCACTCTGTTTTTCCGATATTGACAGATGCAGTTCAAACTCTAAATCAAACACAGTTTGTGCTAGCTTCTTGAATCTTGACACAATACAGTAGTTCTACGTTCTATCTCTAAGTTTTGTTTTTTCTTGATGTAGCGTAATGCAGGGACTGCGAATAACACTTATATGGAAAGGGGTTACCAAACTTCCAAACACTAAAGTCTCCTGAAATCTCAACATATATTTTTTCATTAAAATCCTCATGATACATTCACGTAATGATCAGTACACCAATTTCACTTGGATGCCCATTTTTAGTTCTCCTAGATTGAAGCATTCGTTTCCAGGAACAGTTTGAATTTTTAGGTTTCACATTGTTTTCTCCTATATTGACAGATGCAGTTCGAACTCTAAATCAACACAGTTTGTGCTAGCTTCCTGAAACTTGACACAATATAGTAGTTCTACGTTCTATCTCTAAGGTTTGTTTCGTCATGATATAGCCTTAAGCAGAGACTGGCGAATAACTCATTCAATGAAATGCGTTGTTAGGTTGCCAAAAAAATACTGTCTCCTATAATCTCAACATATATTTTTTCTTCCGACCTTCATTATACTTTTAAGTAATGAGCAGTACACCAATCAAACTTGGATGCCGTGGTTTCGTTCTTCTAGGTTGAAGCATTCGTTTGCAGTAACAGTTTGAATTTTTAGGTTTCACTCTGTTTTCTCCTTTATTGACAGATGCAGTTCTAACTCTAAATCAAAGACAGTTTGTGGTAGCTTCTTGAAATTTGACACAATACAGTAGTTCTACGTTTTATCTCTATGTTTTGTTTCCTCCTGATGTAGCCTAATGCAGGGAGTGCGAATAACATATGGAAATGGATTGAGAAACTTCCAAACACTAGTGTCTCCTGAAATCTCAACATATATTTTTTCATCCAATCTTCAAGATACATTCACGTAATGATCAGTACACCAATCCCACTTGGATGCCCAAGTTTAGTTCTCCTAGATTGAAGCATTCGTTTCCAGGAACAGTTTGAATTTTTAGGTTTCACTCTGTTTTCTCCTATATTGACAGATGCAGTTCGAACTCTAAATCAACACGGTGTGTGCTAGCTTCTTGAAACTTGACACAATACAGTAGTTCTACGTTCTGTCTCTAAGGTTTGTTACCTCTTGATGTAGCCTTAAACAAAGACTGGTGAATAACTCATTCAATGAAAGGCGTTGTTAGGTTGCCAAAAACTACAGTCTCCTGTAATCTCAACATATATTTTTTCTTCCGAACTTCATGATACTTTCAAGTAACGAGCAGTACACCAATCCCACTTGGATGCCCAAGTTTTGTTCTCCTAGGTTGAATCATTCGTTTGCAGTAACAGTTTGAATTTTTAGGTTTCACTCTGTTTTCTCCTATATTGACAAATATAGTTCAAACTGTAAATCAAACAAGGTTTGTGCTAGCTTCTTGAAACTTGACAAAATAAAGTAGTTCTACGGTCTCTCTCTAAGGTTTGCTTCCTCTTGATGTAGCCTAAAGCAGGGACTGGCGAATAACACTTATACTGAAAGGGGTTGCCAAACTTCCAAAAACTAGAGTCTCCTGAAATCTCAACATATATTTTTTCAACAATCCTCATGATACATTCACGTAATGATCAGTACACAAATCCCACTTGGATGCCCAAGTTTAGTTCTCCTAGATTGAAGCATTCGTTTCCAGGAACAGTTTGAATTTTTAGGTTTCACTCTGTTTTCTCCTATATTGACAGATGCAGTTCGAACTCTAAATCAACACGGTTCGTGCTAGCTTCTTGAAACTTGACACAATACATTTGTTCTACGTTCTATCTCTAAGGTTTGTTTCCTCTTGGTGTAGCCTTAAGCAAAGACTGGCGAATAACTCATTCAATGAAATGCGTTGTTAGGTTGCCAAAAAAACTACAGGCTCCTGTAATCTCAACATGTATTTTTTCTTCAGAACTTCATAATACTTTTAAGTAATGAGCAGTACCGCAATCAAACTTGGATGCCCTAGATTCGTTCTTCTAGGTTGAAGCATTCGTTTGCAGTAACAGTTTGAATTTTTAGGTTTCACTCTGTTTTCTCCTATATTGACAGATGCAGTTCGAACTCTAAATCAAACACCGTTTGTGCTAGCTTCTTGAAACTTGACACAATACAGTAGTTCTACGTTCTATCTCTAAGTTTTGTTTCCTCTTGATGTAGCCTAATGCAGGGAGTGCGAATAATACTTATATGGAAAGAGGTTGCCAAACTTCCAAACACTAGAGTCTCCTGAAATCTCAACATATATTTTTTCATCCAATCTTCAGGATACATTCAAGTAATGATCAGTACACCAATCCCACTTGGATGCCCATGTTTAGTTCTCCTAGACTGAAGCATTCGTTTCCAGGAACAGTTTGAATTTTTAGGTTTCACTCTGTTTTCTCCTATATTGACAGATGCAGTTCGAACTCTAAATCAAACACGGTTTGTGCTAGCTTCTTGAAACTTGACACAATACAGCAGTTCTACGTTCTATCTCTAAGTTTTGTTTCGTCTTGATGTAGCCTTAAGCAGAGACTGGAGAATAACTCATTCAATGAAAGGCGTTGTTAGGCTGCCAAGAAACTACAGTCTCCTGAAATCACAACATATATTTTTTCTTCCTTACTTCATGATACTTTCAAGTAATGAGCAGTACACCAATCAAACTTGGATGTCCAAGTTTCATTCTCCTAGGTTGAAGCATTTGTTTGCAGTAACAGTTTGAATTTTTAGGTTTCACTCTGTTTTCTCTTATATTGACAGATGTAGTTCGAACTCAAAATCACACACGGTTTGTGCTAGCTTCTTGAAACTTGACACAATACAGTAGTTCTACGTTCTATCTCTAAGGTTTGTTTCCTCTTGATGTAGCCTAATGCAGGGACTGGCGAATAACACTTATATTGAAATGGGTTGCCAAATTTCCAAAAACTAGAGTCTCCTGAAATCTCAACATATATTTTTTCATCCAATCTTCATGACTCTCAAATAATGATCAGTACACCAATCCCACTTGGATGCTCAAGTTTCGTTCAACTACCTTGAAGCATTCGTTTGCAGTAACAGTTTGAATTTTTGGGTTTCACTCTGTTTTCTCCTATATTGACAGATGCAGTTAGAACTCAAAATCACACACGGTTTGTGCTAGCTTTTTGAAACTTGACACAATACAGTAGTTCTACGTTCTATCTCTAAGGATTGTTTCCTCTTGATGTAGCCTAATGCAGGGACTGGCGAATAACACTTATATGGAAAGGGGTTGCCAAACTTCCAAAAACTAGAGTCTCCTGAAATCTCAACATATATTTTTTCATCCAATCTTCATGATACTCTCAAGTAATGATCAGTACACCAATCCCACTTGGATGCTCAGGTTTCGTTCTCCTACCTTGAAGCATTCGTTTGCAGTAACAGTTTGAATTTTAGGTTTCACTCTGTTTTCTCCTATATTGACAGATGCAGTTCGAACTCTAAATCAAACACAGTTTGTGCTAGCTTCTTGAAACTTGACACAATACAGTAGTACTACGTTCTATCTCTAAGTTTTGTTTCCTCTTGATGTAGCCTAATGCAGGGACTGCGAATAACACTTATATGGAAAGGGGTTGCCAAACTTCCAAACACTAGAGTCTCCTGAAATCTCAACATATATTTTTTCATCCAATCCTTATGATACATTCACGTAATGATCAGTACACCAATCCCACTTGGATGCCCATTTTTAGTTCTCCTAGATTGAAGCATTCGTTTCCAGGAACAGTTTGAATTTTTAGGTTTCACTCTGTTTTCTCCTATATTGACAGATTCAGTTCGAACTCTAAATCAACACGGTTTGTGCTAGCTTCTTGAAACTTGACACAATACATTAGTTCTACGTTCTATCTCTAAGGTTTGTTTCCTCTTGTTGTAGCCTTATGCAAAGACTGGCGAATAACTCATTCAAGGAAATGCTTTGTTAGGTTGCCAAAAAACTACAGTCTCCTGTAATCTCAACATATATTTTTTCTTCCGACCTTCATGATACTTTTAAGTAACGAGCAGTACAGCAATCAAACTTGGATGCCCTAATTTCGTTCTTCTAGGTTGAAGCATTCGTTTGCAGTAACAGTTGAATTTTTAGGTTTCACTCTGTTTTCTCCTATATTGACAGATGCAGTTCGAACTCTAAATCAAACACAGTTTCTGCTAGCTTCTGCAAACTTGACACAATACAGTAGTTCTACGTTCTATCTCTAAGGTTTGTTTCCTCTTGATGTAGCCTAATGCAGGGACTGGCGTATAACACTTACATTGAATTGGGTTGCCAAACTTCCAAAAACTAGAATCTCCTGAAATCTCAACATATATTTTTTCATCCAATCTTCATGATACTCTCAAGTAATGATCAGTACACCATTAAACTTGGATGCTCAAGTTTCGTTCTCCTACCTTGAAGCATTCGTTTGCAGGAACAGTTTGAATTTTTAGGTTTAACTCTGTTTTCTCCTATATTGACAGATGCAGTTCGAACTCTAAATCAACACGGTTTGTGCTAGCTTCTTGAAACTTGACACAATACAGTAGTTCTACGTTCTATCTCTAAGGTTTTTTTCCTCTTGATGTAGCCTAATGCAGGGACTGGCGAATAACACTTATATTGAAATGGGTTGCCAAATTTCCAAAAACTAGAGTCTTCTGAAATCTCAACATATATTTTTTCATCCAATCTTCATGATACTCTCAAATAATGATCAGTACACCAATCCCACTTGGATGCTCAAGTTTCGTTCAACTACCTTGAAGCATTCGTTTGCAGTAACAGTTTGAATTTTTGGGTTTCACTCTGTTTTCTCCTATATTGACAGATGCAGTTAGAACTCAAAATCACACACGGTTTGTGCTAGCTTTTTGAAACTTGACACAATACAGTAGTTCTACGTTCTATCTCTAAGGTTTGTTTCCTCTTGATGTAGCCTAATGCAGGGACTGGCGAATAACACTTATATTGAAAGGGGTTGCCAAACTTCCAAAAACTAGAGTCTCCTGAAATCTCAACATATATTTTTTCATCCAATCTTCATGATACTCTCAAGTAATGATCAGTACACCAATCCCACTTGGATGCTCAAGTTTCGTTCTCCTACCTTGAAGCATTCGTTTGCAGTAACAGTTTGAATTTTGGGTTTCACTCTGTTTTCTCCAATATTGACAGATGCAGTTCGAACTCTAAATCAAACACAGTTTGTGCTAGCTTCTTGAAACTTGACACAATACAGTAGTACTACGTTCTATCTCTAAGTTTTGTTTATTCTTGATGTAGCCTAATGCAGGGACTGCGAATAACACTTATATGGAAAGGGGTTGCCAAACTTCCAAACACTAGAGTCTCCTGAAATCTCAACATATATTTTTTCATCCAATCCTTATGATACATTCACGTAATGATCAGTACACCAATCCCACTTGGATGCCCATTTTTAGTTCTCCTAGATTGAAGCATTTGTTTCCAGGAACAGTTTGAATTTTTAGGTTTCACTCTGTTTTCTCCTATATTGACAGATGCAGTTCGAACTCTAAATCAACACGGTTTGTGCAAGCTTCTTGAAACTTGACACAATACAGTAGTTCTACGTTCTATCTCTAAGGTTTGTTTCCTCTTGATGTAGCCTTAAACAAAGACTGGCGAATAACTCATTCAAGGAAATGCTTTGTTAGGTTGCCAAAAATCTACAGTCTCCTGTAATCTCAACATATATTTTTTCTTCCGACCTTCATGATACTTTTAAGTAACGAGCAGTACAGCAATCAAACTTGGATGCCCTAATTTCGTTCTTCTAGGTTGAAGCATTCGTTTGCAGTAACAGTTGAATTTTTAGGTTTCACTCTGTTTTCTCCTATATTGACAGATGCAGTTCGAACTCTAAATCAAACACGGTTTCTGCTAGCTTCTGGAAACTTGACACAATACAGTAGTTCTACGTTCTATCTCTAAGGTTTGTTTCCTCTTGATGTAGCCTAATGCAGGGACTGGCCTATAACACTTACATTGAAATGGGTTGCCAAACTTCCAAAAACTAGAGTCTCCTGAAATCTCAACATATATTTTTTCATCCAATCTTCATGATACTCTCAAGTAATGATCAGTACACCATTAAACTTGGATGCTCAAGTTTCGTTCTCCTACCTTGAAGCATTCGTTTGCAGGAACAGTTTGAATTTTTAGGTTTCACTCTGTTTTTTCCTATATTGACAAATATAGTTCAAACTCTAAATCAAACACAGTTTGTGCTAGCTTCTTGAAACTTGACAAAAAAAGTAGTTCTACGTTCTATCTCTAAGGTTTGCTTCCTCTTTATGTAGCCTTAAGCAGAGACTGGCGAATAACACTTTCAATGAAAGGCGTTGTTAAGCTTCCAAAAAACTACCATCTCCTGAAATCTCAACATATATTTTTTCATCCGACCTTCATGATACTTTCAAGTAATAAGCAGTACACCACTCAAACTTGGATGCCCAAGTTTCATTCTTTTAGGTTGAAGCATTCGCTTGCAGGAACAGTTTGATTTTAAGGTTTCACTCTGTTTTCTCCTATATTGACAGATGCAGTTCGAACTCTAAATCAAACACGGTTTGTGCTACCTTCTTGAAACTTGACACAATACAGTAGTTCTACGTTCTATCTCTAAGTTTTTTTTCGTCTTGATGTAGCCTTAAGCAGAGACTGGAGAATCACTCATTCAATGAAAGGCGTTGTTAGGCTGCCAAAAAACTATAGTCTCCTGAAATCACACCATATATTTTTTCTTCCGACCTTCATGATACTTTCAAGTAGTGAACAGTACACCAATCAAACTTGGATGCCCAAGTTTCGTTCTCCTAGGTTGAAGCATTCGTTTGCAGTAACAGTTTGAATTTTTAGGATTCACTCTGTTTTCTCCTATATTGACAGATGCAGTTCGAACTCTAAATAAAACACGGTTTGTGCTAGCTTCTTGAAACTTGACAAAATACAGTACTTCTAAGTTCTATCTCTAAGGTTTATTTCCTCTTGATGTAGCCTAATGCAGGGACTGGTGAATAACACCATATTTAAAGGGGTTGCCAAACTTCCAAAAACTAGAGTCTCCTGAAATTGCAACATATATTTTTTCATCCACTCTTCATGATACTCTCGAGTAATGATCAGTACACCAATCCCACTTGGATGCTCAAGTTTCGTTCTCCTACCTTGAAGCATTCGTTTGCAGTAACAGTTTGAATTTTTAGGTTTCACTCTGTTTTCTCCTGTATTGACAAATATAGTTCAAACTCTAAATCAAACAAGGTTTGTACTAGCTTCTTGAAACTTGACAAAATAAAGTAGTTCTACGTTCTATCTCTAAGGTTTGCTTCCTCTTGACGTAGCCTAAAGCAGGGACTGGCGAATAACACTTATATTGAAAGGGGTTGCCAAACTTCCAAAAACTAGAGACTCCTGAAATCTCAACATATATTTTTTCATCCAATCTTCAGGATACATTCACGTAATGATCAGTACACCAATCCCACTTGGATGCCCAAGTTTAGTTCTCCTAGATTGAAGCATTCGTTTGCAGGAACAGTTTGAATTTTTATGTTTCACTCTGTTTTCTCCTATATTGACAGATGCAGTTCGAACTCTAAATCAACACGGTTTGTGCTAGCTCTTGAAACTTGACACAATACAGTAGTTCTACGTTCTATCTCTAAGGTTTGTTTCCTCTTGATGTAGCCTTAAGCAAAGCCTGGCGAATAACTCATTCAATGAAATGCGTTGTTAGGTTGCCAAAAAACTACAGTCTCCTGTAATCTCAACATATATTTTTTCTTCCGACCTTCATGATACTTTTAAGTAATGAGCAGTACAGCAATCAAACTTGGATGCCTTAGTTTCGTTCTTCTAGGTTGAAGCATTCGTTTGCAGTAACGGTTTGAATTTTTAGGTTTCACTCTGTTTTCTCCTATATTGAGAGATGCTGTTAGAACTCTAAATCAAACACGGTTTGTGCTAGCTTCTTGAAACTTGACAGAATACAGTAGTTCTATGTTCTATCCCTAAGGTTTGTTTCCTCTTGATGTAGCCTAATGCAAGGACTGGCGAATAACACTTATATTGAAAGGTGTTGCCAAACTTCCAAAAACTAGAGTCTCCTGAAATCTCAACATATATTTTTTCATCCAATCTTCATGATACTCTCAGGTAATGATCAGTACACCAATCCCACTTGGATGCTCAAGTTTCGTTCTCCTACCTTGAAGCATTCGTTTGCAGTAACAGTTTGAATTTTTAGGTTTCACTCTGTTTACTTTTGTATTGACAAATATAGTTCAAACTCTAAATCAACACGGTTTGTGCTAGCTTCTTGAAACTTGACAAAATAAAGTAGTTCTACCTTCTACCTCTAAGGTTTGTTTCCTCTTGATGTAGCCTTAAGCAAAGACTGGCGAATAACTCATTCGATGAAATGCGTTGTTAGGTTGCCAAAAAACTACAGTCTCCTGTAATCTCAACATATATTTTTTCTTCCGACCTTCATGATACTTTTAAGTAATGAGCAGTACAGCAATCAAACTTGGATGCCTTAGTTTCGTTCTTCTAGGTTGAAGCATTCGTTTGCAGTAACAGTTTGAATTTTTAGGTTTCACTCTGTTTTCTCCTATATTGACAGATGCAGTTAGAACTCAAAATCACACACGGTTTGTGCTAGCTTCTTGAAACATGACACAATACAGTAGTTCTACGTTCTATCTCTAAGGTTTGTTTCCTCTTGATGTAGCCTAATGCAGGGACTGGCGAATAACACTTATATTGAAATGGGTTGCCAAATTTCCAAACACTAGAGTCTCCTGAAATCTCAACATATATTTTTTCATCCAATCTTCAGGATACATTCACGTAATGATCAGTACACCAATCCCAGTTGGATGCCCAAGTTTAGTTCTCCTAGATTGAAGCATTCGTTTCCAGGAACAGTTTGAATTTTTAGGTTTCACTCTGTTTTCTCCTATATTGACAGATGCAGTTCGAACTCTAAATCAACACGGTTTGTGCTAGCTCTTCAAACTTGACACAATACAGTAGTTCTACGTTCTATCTCTAAGGTTTGTTTCCTCTTGATGTAGCCTTAAGCAAAGCCTGGCGAATAACTCATTCAATTAAATGCGTTGTTAGGTTGCCAAAAAACTACAGTCTCCTGTAATCTCAACATATATTTTTTTCTTCCGACCTTCATGATACTTTTAAGTAATGAGCAGTACAGCAATCAAACTTGGATGCCTTAGTTTCGTTCTTCTAGGTTGAAGCATTCGTTTGCAGTAACAGTTTGAATTTTTGGGTTTCACTCTGTTTTCTCCTATATTGACAGATGCAGTTAGAACTCAAAATCACACACGGTTTGTGCTAGCTTCTTGAAACTTGACACAATACAGTAGTTCTACGTTCTATCTCTAAGGTTTGTTTCCTCTTGATGTAGCCTAATGCAGGGACTGGCGAATAACACTTATATTGAAATGGGTTGCCAAACTTCCAAAAACTAGTGTCTCCTAAAATCTCAACATATACTTTTTCATCCAATCTTCATGATACTCTCAAATAATGATCAGTACACCAATCCCACTTGGATGCTCAAGTTTCGTTCAACTACCTTGAAGCATTCGTTTGCAGTGCAGTTTGAATTTTTAGGTTTCACTCTGTTTTCTCCTATATTGACAGATGCAGTTAGAACTCAAAATCACACACGGTTTGTGCTAGCTTCTTGAAACTTGACACAATACAGTAGTTCTACGTTCTATCTCTAAGGTTTGTTTCCTCTTGATGTAGCCTAATGCAGGGACTGGCGAATAACACTTATATTGAAAGGTGTTGCCAAACTTCCAAAAACTAGAGTCTCCTGAAATTTCAACATATATTTTTTCATCCAATCTTCATGATACTCTCAAATAATGATCAGTACACCAATCCCACTTGGATGCTCAAGTTTCGTTCAACTACCTTGAAGCATTCGTTTGAAGTAACAGTTTGAATTTTTAGGTTTCACTCTGTTTTCTCCTATATTTACAGATGCAGTTAGAACTCAAAATCACACACGGTTTGTGCTAGCTTCTTGAAACTTGACACAATACAGTAGTTCTACGTTCTATCCCTAAGGTTTGTTTCCTCTTGAAGTAGCCTAATGCAGGGACTGGCGAATAAAACTTATATTGAAAGGTGTTGCCAAACTTCCAAAAACTAGAGTCTCCTGAAATCTCAACATATATTTTTTCAATCAATCTTCATGATACTCTCAAGTAATGATCAGTACACCATTCCCACTTGGATACTCAAGTTTCGTTCTCCTACCTTGAAGCATTCATTTGCAGTAACAGTTTGAATTTTTAGGTTTCACTCTGTTTACACCTGTATTGACAAATATAGTTCAAACTCTAAATCAACACGGTTTGTGCTAGCTTCTTGAAACTTGACAAAATAAAGTAGTTCTATGTTCTATCTCTAAGGTTTGTTTCCTCTTGATGTAGCCTTAAGCAAAGACTGGCGAATAACTCCTTCAATGAAATGCGTTGTTAGGTTGCCAAAAAACTACGGTCTCCTGTAATCTCAACATATATTTTTTCTTCCGACCTTCATGATACTTTTAAGTAATGAGCAGTACAGCAATCAAACTTGGATGCCTTAGTTTCGTTCTTCTAGGTTGAAGCATTCGTTTGCAGTAACAGTTTGAATTTTTAGTTTTCACTCTGTTTTCTCCTATATTGACAGATGCAGTTAGAACTCAAAATCATACACGGTTTGTGCTAGCTTCTTGAAACTTGACACAATACAGTAGTTCTACGTTCTAACTCTAAGGTTTGTTTCCTCTTGATGTAGGCTAATGCAGGGACTGGCAAATAACACTTATATTGAAATGGGTTGCCAAACTTCCAAAAACTAGTGTCTCCTGAAATCTCAACATATATTTTTTCATCCAATCTTCATGATACTCTCAAATAATGATCAGTACACCAATCCCACTTGGATGCTCAAGTTTCGTTCAACTACCTTGAAGCATTCGTTTGCAGTAACAGATTGAATTTTTACGTTTCACTCTGTTTTCTCCTATATTGACAGATTCAGTTAGA
>NW_027516819.1:0-52725 GCF_048772815.1 Callospermophilus lateralis
GAGAACTCCTTTATTTTTTCAAGTTTCAAAGAGCTACTACAAACCATGTTGGATTTAGAGTTCCAAATTCATCTATCTATATAGGAGAGAACAGAGGGAAACCTAAACATAAAAACTGCTACTGTAGACGAACGCTTCAACCTAGAAGAACAGAATTTGGTGAGCCAAGTGGGATTTGTGTACTGATCATCAGCAACTGGTATCATCAAGATTGGCTGAAAAAATATTTGCTGGTATTTCGGAAACTCGTTATTTCTTAGACGCTTGGCAACCCCTCTCAATGAAAGTGCTTTTCCACAGTCTGTGCCTAGGGCTACTTGAAGAGGAAACAAACCATAGAGACAAAACTGAGAACTCCTTTGTTTTGTCAAGTTTCAAAGAGCTAAAAAAACCATGTTGGATTTAGAGTTCCAAATTCATCTATCTAAATAAGAGAGAACAGAATGAAACCTATATATAAAAACTGCTACTGTAGACGAATGCTTCAACCTAGCAGAACAAAATTTGGTGAGCAAAGTGGGATTTGTTTACTGATCATTACCACCAAGTGTCATCAAGATTGGGTGAAAAAATATTTGCTGGTATTTCGGAAACTCCTTATTTCTTAGAAGCTTGGCAACCCATCTCAATGAAAGTGCTTTCCACAGTCTGTGCCTAGGGCTACTTTAAGAGGAAACAAACCATAGAGAGAAAACTGAGAAATCCTTATTTTGTCAAGTTTCAAAGAGCTACTACCAACCATGTTGGATTTAGAGTTCCAAATTCATCTATGTATATAGGAGAGAACAGAGGGAAACCTAAATATAAAAACTGCTACTTTAGACGAACGCTTCAACCTAGAAGAACAAAATTTGGTGAGCCAAGTGGGATTTGTGTACTGATCATTACCACCAAGTATCATCAAGATTGGGTGAAAAAATATTTGCTGGTATTTCGGAAACTCGTAATTTCTTAGAAGCTTGGCAACCCCTCTCAATGAAAGTGCTTTTCCACAGTCTGTGCCTAGGGCTACTTGAAGAGGAAACAAACCATAGAGACAAAACTGAGAACTCCTTTATTTTGTCAAGTTTCAAAGAGCTACTACAAACCATGTTGGATTTAGAGTTCCAAATTCATCTATCTATATAGGAAAGAACAGAGGGAAACCTAAATATAAAAACTGCTACTGTAGACGAACGCTTCAACCTAGAAGAACAGAATTTGGTGAGCCAAGTGGGATTTGTGTACTGATCATCAGCAACAGGTATCATCAAGATTGGCTGAAAAAATATGTGCTGGTATTTCGGAAACTCGTTATTTCTTAGAAGCTTGGCAACCCCTCTCAATGAAAGTGCTTTTCCACAGTCTGTGCCTAGGGCAACTTGAAGAGGAAACAAACCATAGAGACAAAACTGAGAACTCCTTTATTTTGTAAAGTTTCAAAGAGCTACTAAAAACCATGTTGGATTTAGAGTTCCAAATTCATCTATCTAAATAGGAGAGAACAGAATGAAACCTATATATAAAAACTGCTACTGTAGACGAATGCTTCAACCTAGAAGAACAAAATTTGGTGAGCAAAGTGGGATTTGTGTACTGATCATTACCACCAAGTATCATCAAGATTGGGTGAAAAAATATTTGCTGGTATTTCGGAAACTCGTAATTTCTTAGAAGCTTGGCAACCCCTCTCAATGAAAGTGCTTTTCCACAGTCTGTGCCTAGGGCTACTTGAAGAGGAAACAAACCATAGAGACAAAACTGAGAACTCCTTTATTTTGTCAAGTATTAAAGAGCTACTACAAACCATGTTGGATTTAGAGTTCCAAATTCATCAATCTCTATAGGAGAGAACAGAGGGAAACCTAAATATAAAAACTGCTATTGTAGGCGAACGCTTCAACCTAGAAGAACAAAATTTGGTGAGCCTAGTGGGATTAGTGTACTGATCATTACCACCAAGTATCATCAAGATAGGGTGAAAAAATATTTGCTGGTATTTGGGAATCTCGTTATTTCTTAGAATCTTGGCAACCCATCCCAATGAAAGTGCTTTCCACAGTCTGTGCCTAGGGCTACTTGAAGAGGAAACAAACCATAGAGACAAAATTGAGAACTCCTTTATTTTGTCAAGTTTCAAAGAGCTAATACAAACCATGTTGTATTTAGAGTTCCAAATTCATTTATCTATATAGGAGAGAACAGAGGGAAACCTAAATAAAAAAACTGCTACTGTAGACGAACGCTTCAACCTAGAAGAACAAAATTTCTGAGCCAAGTGGGATTTGTGTACTGATCATTACCACCAAGTATCATCAATATTGGGTGAAAAAATATTTGCTGGTATTTCGGAACTTCGTAATTTTAGAAGCTTGGCAACCCCTCTCAATGAAAGTGCTTTTCCACAGTCTGTGCCTAGGGCTCCTTGAAGAGGAAACAAACCATAGAGAAAAAACGGAGAACTCCTTTATTTTGTGAAGTTTCAACGAGCTACTACAAACCATGTTGTATTTAGAGTTCCAAATTCATCTATCTATATGGGAGAGAACAGAGGGAAACCTAAATATAAAAACTGCTATTGTAGACGAACGCTTCAACCTAGAAGAACAAAATTTGGTGAGCCAAGTGGGATTTGTGTACTGATCATTACCACCAAGTATCATCAAGATTGGGTGAAAAAATATTTGCTGGTATTTCGGAAACTCGTTATTTCTTAGAAGCATGGCAACCCCGCTCAATGAAAGTGCTTTTCCACAGTGTGTGCCTAGGGCTACTTGAAGAGGAAACAAACCATAGAGACAAAATTGAGAAAACCTTTATTTTGTCACGTTTCAAAGAGCTACTACAAACCATGTTGGATTTAGTGTTCCAAATTCATCTATCTATATATGAGAGAACAGAGTGATACCTAAATATAAAAACTGCTACTGTAGACGAACGCTTCAACCTAGAAGAACAAAATTTGGTGAGCCAAGTGGGATTTGTGTACTGATCATTACCACCAAGTATCATCAAGATTGGGTGAAAAAATATTTGCTGGTATTTGGGAAAGTCGTTATTTCTTAGAAGCTTGGCAACCCCTCTCAATGAAAGTGCTTTTCCACATTCTGTGCCTAGGGCTACTTGAAGAGGAAACAAACCATAGAGAGAAAACTGAGAACTCCTATTTTAGCCAAGTTTCAAAGAGCTACTATAAACCCTGTTGGATTTAGTGTTCCAAATTCATCAATCTATATAGGAGAGAACAGAGGGAAACCTAAATATAAAAACTGCTATTGTAGACGAACGCTTCAACCTAGAAGAACAAAATTTGGTGAGCCAAGTGGGATTTGTGTACTGATCATTACCACCAAGTATCATCAAGATTGGGTGAAAAAATATTTGCTGGTATTTCGGAAACTCGTTATTTCTTAGAAGCATGGCAACCCCGCTCAATGAAAGTGCTTTTCCACAGTGTGTGCCTAGGGCTACTTGAAGAGGAAACAAACCATAGAGACAAAATTGAGAAAAACTTTATTTTGTCACGTTCCAAAGAGCTACTACAAACCATGTTGGATTTAGTGTTCCAAATTCATCTATCTATATATGAGAGAACAGAGTGATACCTAAATATAAAAACTGCTACTGTAGACGAACGCTTCAACCTAGAAGAACAAAATTTGGTGAGCCAAGTGGGATTTGTTGTACTGATCATTACCACGAAGTATCATCAAGATTGGGTGAAAAAATATTTGCTGGTATTTGGGAAAGTCGTTATTTCTTAGAAGCTTGGCAACCCCTCTCAATGAAAGTGCTTTTCCACATTCTGTGCCTAGGGCTACTTGAAGAGGAAACAAACCATAGAGAGAAAACTGAGAACTCCTATTTTAGCCAAGTTTCAAAGAGCTACTATAAACCCTGTTGGATTTAGTGTTCCAAATTCATCAATCTATATAGGAGAGAACAGAGGGAAACCTAAATATAAAAACTGTTATTGTAGACGAACGCTTCAACCTAGAAGAACAAAATTTGGTGAGCCAAGTGGGATTTGTGTACTGATCATTACCACCAAGTATCATCAAGATTGCGTGAAAAAATATTTGCTGGTATTTCGGAAACTCGTTATTTCTTAGAAGCATGGCAACCCCGCTCAATGAAAGTGCTTTTCCACAGTGTGTGCCTATGGCTACTTGAAGAGGAAACAAACCATAGAGACAAAATTGAGAAAAACTTTATTTTGTCAAGTTCCAAAGAGCTACTACAAACCATGTTGGATTTAGTGTTCCAAATTCATCTATCTATATATGAGAGAACAGAGTGATACCTAAATATAAAAACTGCTACTGTAGACGAACGCTTCAACCTAGAAGAACCAAATTTGGTGAGCCAAGTGGTATTTGTGTACTGATCATTACCACCAAGTATCATCAGGATTGGGTGAAAAAATATTTGCTGGTATTTGGGAAACTCGTTATTTCTTAGAAGCTTGGCAACCCCTCTCAATTAAAGTGCTTTTCCACATTCTGTGCCTAGGGCTACTTGAAGAGGAAACAAACCATAGAGAGAAAACTGAGAACTCCTATTTTAGCCAAGTTTCAAAGAGCTACTATAAACCCTGTTGGATTTAGTGTTCCAAATTCATCAATCTATATAGGAGAGAACAGAGGGAAACCTAAATATTAAAACTTCTATTGTAGACGAACGATTCAACCTAGAAGAACAAAATTTGGTGAGCCAAGTGGGATTTGTGTACTGATCATTACCACCAAGTATCATCAAGATTGGGTGAAAAAATATTTGCTGGTGTTTCGGAAACTTGTAATTTCTTAGAAGCTTGGCAACCACTCTCAATGAAAGTGCTTTTCCACAGTCTGTGCCTAGGGCTACTTGAAGAGGAAACAAACCATAGAGACAAAACTGAGAACTCCTTTATTTTGTCATGTTTCAAAGAGCTACTACAAACCATGTTGGATTTAGAGTTCCAAATTCATGTATCTATATAGGAGAGAACAGAGGGAAACCTAAATATAAAAACCGCTACTGTAGACGAACTCTTCAACCTAGAAGAACAAAATTTGGTGAGCCAAGTGGGATTTGTGTACTTATCATTACTACCAAGTATCATCAAGAATGGGTGAAAAATATTTGCTGGTATTTCGTAAACTCGTTATTTTTTAGAAGTTGGCAACCCCTCTCAATTAAAGTGCTTTTCCACAGTCTGTGCCTAGGTCTACAAGAAGAGGAAACAAACCATAGAGACAAAACTGAGAACTCCTTTACTTTGTCACGTTTCAAAGAGCTACTACAAACCATGTTGGATTTAGAGTTCCAAATTCATCTATCTATATAGGAGAGAACAGAGGGAAACCTAAATATAAAAACTGCTACTGTAGACGAACGCTTCAACCTAGTAGAACCGAATTTGGTGAGCCAAGTGGGATTTGTGTACTGATCATTAGCAACAAGTATCATCAAGATTGGGTGAAAAAATATTTGCTGGTATTTTGGAAACTCGTTATTTCTTAGTAGCTTGGCAACCCCTCTCAATGAAAGTGGTTTTCCACAGTCTGTGCCTAGGGCTACTTGAAGAGGAAACAAACCACCGAGACAAAACTCAGAACTCCTTTATTTTGTGAAGTTTCAAAGAGCTACTACAAACCATGTTGGATTTAGAGTTCCAAATTTATCTATCTATATATGAGAGAACAGAGTGAAACCTATTATAAAAACTGCTACTGTAGACGAACGCTTCAACCTAGAAGAACAAAATTTGGTGAGCCAAGTGGGATCTGTGTACTGATCATAACCACAAAGTATCATCAAGATCGGGTGAAAAAATATTTGCTGGTATTTCGGAAACTCGTTATTTCTTAGAAGCTTGGCAACCCCTCTCAATGAAAGTGCTTTTCCACAGTCTGTGCCTAGGGCTACTTGAAGAGGAAACAAACCATAGAGACAAAACTGAGAACTCCTTTATTTTGTCAAGTTTCAAAGAGCTACTACAATCCATGTTGGATTTAGAGTTCCAAATTCATCTATCTATATAGGAGAGAACAGATAGAAACCTAAATATAAAAACTGCTACTGTAGACGAACGCTTCAACCTAGAAGAACAAAATTTGGTGAGCCAAGTGGGATTTTTGTACTGATCATTACCACCAAGTATCATCAAGATTGGGTAAAAAAATATTTGCTGGTATTTTGGAAACTTGTAATTTCTTAGAAGCTTGGCAACCACTCTCAATGAAAGTGCTTTTCCACAGTCTGTGCCTAGGGCTACTTGAGGAGGAAACAAACCATTGAGACAAAACTGAGAACTCCTTTATTTTGTCAAGTTTCAAAGAGCTACTAAAAACCATGTTGGTTTTAGAGTTCCAAATTCATATATCTATATACGAGAGAACAGAGGGAAACCTAAATATAAAAACTGCTACTGTAGACGAACGCTTCAACGTAGAAGAACAAAATTTGGTGAGCCAAGTGGGATTTGTGTACTGATCATTACCACCAAGTATCATCAAGATTGGGAGAAAAAATATTTGCTGGTATTTCAGAAACTTGTAATTTCTTAGAACCTTGGATACCCCTCTCAATGAAAGTGTTTTTCCACAGTCTGTGCCTAGGGCTACTTGAAGAGGAAACAAACCATAGAGACAAAACTGAGAACTCCTTTATTTTGTCAAGTTTCAAAGAGCTACTAAAAACCATGTTGGATTTAGAGTTCCAAATTCATCTATCTAAATAGGAGAGAACAGAGGGAAACCTAAATATAAAAACTGCTACTGTAGAAAATGCTTCAACCTAGAAGAACAAAATTTGGTGAGCAAAGTGGGATTTGTGTACTGATCATTACCACCAAGTATCATCAACTTTGGGTGAAAAAATATTTGCTGGTATTTCGGAAACTTGTAATTTCTTAGAAGCTAGGCAACCCCTCTCAATGAAAGTGCTTTTCCTCAGTCTGTGACTAGGGCTACTTGAAGAGGAAACAAACCATAGAGACAAAAGTGAGAACTCCTTTATTTTGTCAAGTATTAAAGAGCTACTACAAACCATGTTGGATTTAGAGCTCGAAATTCATCTATCTATATATGAGAGAACAGAGTGAAACCTAAATATAAAAACTGCTACTGTAGACGAACGCTTCAACCTAGAAGAACAAAATTTGGTGAGCCAAGTGGGATTTGTGTACTGATCATTACCACCAAGTATCATCAAGATTGGGTGAAAAATATTTGCTGGTATTTCGGAAACTCGTTATTTCTTAGAAGCTTGGCAACCCCTCTCAATGAAAGTGCTTTTTCACAGTCTGTGCCTAGGGCAACATGAAGAGGGAACAAACCATAGAGAAAAAACGGAGAACTCCTATATTTGGTCAAGTTTCAAAGAGCTACTATAAACCATGTTGGATTTAGAGTTCCAAATTCATCAATCTCTATAGGAGAGAACAGAGGGAAACCTAAATATAAAAACTGCTATTGTAGGCGAACGCTTCAACCTAGAAGAAAAAAATTTGGTTAGCCTAGTGGGATTAGTGTACTGATCATTACCACCAAGTATCATCAAGATTGGGTGAAAAAATATTTGCTGGTATTTGGGAATCTCGTTATTTCTTAGAAGCTTGGCAACCCATCTCAATGAAAGTGCTTTCCACAGTCTGTGCCTAGGGCTACTTGAAGAGGAAACAAACCATAGAGACAAAACTGAGAACTCCTTTATTTTGTCAAGTTTCAAAGAGCTACTACAACCATGTTGGATTTAGAGTCCCAAGTTCATCTATCTATATAGGAGTGAACAGAGGGAAACCTAAATATAAAAACTGCTACTGTAGACGAAAGCTTCAAACTAGAATAAGAAAATTTGGTGAGCCAAGTGGGATTTGTGTACTGATCATTACCACCAAGTATCATCAAGATTGGGTGAAAAAATATTTGCTGGTGTTTCTGAAACTTGTAATTTCTTAGAAATTGGCAACCTCGCTCAGTGAAAGTGCTTTCCACAGTCTGTGCCTAGGGCTACTTGAAGAGGAAACAAACCATAGATTAAAAACGGAGAACTCCTTTATTTTGTGAAGTTTCAACGAGCTACTACAAACCATGTTGTATTTAGAGTTCCAAATTCATCTATCTATATAGGAGAGAACAGAGGGAAACCTAAATATAAAAACTGCTATTGTAGACGAACGCTTCAACCTAGAAGAACAAAATTTGGTGAGCCAAGTCGGATTTGTGTACTGATCATTACCACCAAGTATCATCAAGATTGGGTGAAAAAATATTTGCTGGTATTTCGGAAATTCGTTATTTCTTAGAAGCATGGCAACCCCGCTCAATGAAAGTGCTTTTCCACAGTGTGTGCCTATGGCTTCTTGAAGAGGAAACAAACCATAGAGACAAAATTGAGAAAACCTTTATTTTGTCAAGTTCCAAAGAGCTACTACAAACCATGTTGGATTTAGTGTTCCAAATTCATCTATCTATATATGAGAGAACAGAGTGATACCTAAATATAAAAACTGCTACTGTAGACGAACGCTTCAACCTAGAAGAACAAAATTTGGTGAGCCAAGTGGGATTTGTGTACTGATCATTACCACCAAGTATCATCAAGATTGGGTGAAAAAATATTTGCTGGTATTTGGGAAACTCGTTATTTCTTAGAAGCTTGGCAACCCCTCTCAATGAAAGTGCTTTTCCACATTCTGTGCCTAGGGCTACTTGAAGAGGAAACAAACCACAGAGAGAAAACTGAGAACTCCTATTTTAGCCAAGTTTCAAAGAGCTACTATAAACCCTGTTGGATTTAGTGTTCCAAATTCATCTATCTATATAGGAGAGAACAGAGGGAAACCTAAATATAAAAACTGCTATTGTAGACGAACGCTTCAACCTAGAAGAACAAAATTTGGTGAGCCAAGTGGGATTTGTGTACTGATCATTACCACCAAGTATCATCAAGATTGGGTGAAAAAATATTTGCTGGTGTTTCGGAAACTTGTAATTTCTTAGAAGCTTGGCAACCACTCTCAATGAAAGTGCTTTTCCACAGTCTGTGCCTAGGGCTACTTGAAGAGGAAACAAACCATAGAGACAAAACTGAGAACTGCTTTACTGTGTCAAGTTTCAAAGAGCTACTACAAACCATGTTGGATTTAGAGTTCCAAATTCATGTATCTATATAGGAGAGAATAGAGGGAAACATAAATATAAAAACCGCTACTGTAGACGAACGCTTCAACCTAGAAGAACAAAATTTGGTGAGCCAAGTGGGATTTGTGTACTGATCATTACCTCCCTGAATCATCAAGATTCGGTAAAAAAATATTTGCTGGTACTTCGGAAACTCGTAATTTCTTAGAAGCTTGGCAACCCCTCTCAATGAAAGTGCTTTTCCACAGTCTGTGCATAGGGCTACTTGAAGAGGAAACAAACAATAGAGACAAAGCTGAGAACTCCTTTATTTTGTCAAGTTTCAAAGAGCTACTACAAACCATGTTGGATTTAGAGTTCCAAATTCATCTATATATATAGGAGAGAACAGAGGGAAACCTAAATATAAAAACTGCTACTGTAGACGAACGCTTCAACCTAGAAGAACAGAATTTGGTGAGCCAAGTGGGATTTGTGTACTGATCATCAGCAACAGGTATCATCAAGATTGGCTGAAAAAATATTTGCTGGTATTTCGGAAACTCGTTATTTCTTAGAAGTTTGGCAACCCCTCTCAATGAAAGTACTTTTCCACAGTCTGTGCCTAGGGCTACTTGAAGAGGAAACAAACCATAGAGACAAACCTGAGAACTCCTTTATTTTGTCAAGTTTCAAAGAGCTACTACAAACCATGTTGTATTTAGAGTTCCAAATTCATCTATCTATATAGGAGAGAACAGAGTGAAACCTAAATATAAAAACTGCTACTGTAGACGAACGCTTCAACCTAGAAGAACAAAATTTGGTGAGCCAAGTGGGATTTGTGTACTCATCATTACCACCAATTATCATCAAGATTGGGTGAAAAAATATTTGCGTGTATTTCGGACTCGTTATTTCTTAGAAGCTTGGCACCCCCTCTCAATGAAAGTGCTTTTCCACAGTCTGTGCCTAGGGCTACTTGAAAAGGAAACAAACCATAGAGACAAAACTGAGAACTCCTTTATTTTGTCACGTTTCAAAGAGCTACTACAAACCATGTTGGATTTAGAGTTCCAAATTCATCTATCTATATAGGAGAGAACAGAGGGAAACCTAAATATAAAAACTGCTACTGTAGACGAACGCTTCAACCTAGTAAAACCGAATTTGGTGAGCCAAGTGGGATTTGTGTACTGATCATTAGCAACAAGTATCATCAAGATTGGGTGAAAAAATATTTGCTGGTATTTTGGAAACTCGTTATTTCTTAGTAGCTTGGCAACCCCTCTCAATGAAAGTGGTTTACCACAGTCTGTGCCTTTGGCTACTTGAAGAGGAAACAAACCACAGAGACAAAACTCAGAACTCCTTTATTTTGTGAAGTTTCAAAGAGCTACTACAAACCATGTTGGATTTAGAGTTCCAAATTTATCTATCTATATATGAGAGAACAGAGTGAAACCTAAATATAAAAACTGCTACTGTAGACGAACGCTTCAACCTAGAAGAACAAAGTTTGGTGAGCCAAGTGGGATCTGTGTACTGATCATAACCACAAAGTATCATCAAGATTGGGTGAAAAAATATTTGCTGGTATTTCGGAAACTCGTTATTTCTTAGAAGCTTGGCAACCACTCTCAATGAAAGTGCTTTTCCACAGTCTGTGCATAGGGCTACTTGAGGAGGAAACAAACCATTGAGAAAAAACTGAGAACTCCTTTATTTTGTCAAGTTTCAAAGAGCTACTACAAACCATGTTGGTTTTAGAGTTCCAAATTCATATATCTATATACGAGAGAACAGAGGGAAACCTAAATATAAAAACTGCTACTGTAGACGAACGGTTCAACGTAGAAGAACAAAATTTGGTGAGCCAAGTGGGATTTGTGTACTGATCATTACCACCAAGTATCATCAAGATTGGGAGAAAAAATATTTGCTGGTATTTCAGAAACTTGTAATTTCTTAGAACCTTGGATACCCCTCTCAATGAAAGTGCTTTTCCACAGTCTGTGCCTAGGGCTACTTGAAGAGGAAACAAACCATAGAGACAAAACTGAGAACTCCTTTATTTTGTCAAGTTTCAAAGAGCTACTAAAAACCATGTTGGATTTAGAGTTCCAAATTCATCTATCTATATATGAGAGAACAGAGGGAAACCTAAATATAAAAACTGCTGCTGTAGACGAACGCTTCAACCTAGAAGAGCAGAATTTGGTGAGCCAAGTGGGATTTGTGTACTGATCATCAGCAACAAGTATCATCAAGATTGGCTGAAAATATATTTGCTGGTGTTTCGGAAACTCGTTATTTATTAGAAGCTTGGCAACCCCTCTCAATGAAAGTGCCTTTCCACAGTCTGTGCCTAGGGCTACTTGAAGAGGAAACAAACCATAGAGACAAAACTGAGAACTCCTTTATTTTGTCAAGTTTCAAAGAACTACTACAAACCATGTTGGATTTAGAGTTCCAAATTCATCTATCTAAATAGGAGAGAACAGAGGGAAACCTAAATATAAAAACTGCTACTGTAGAAAATGCTTCAACCTTGAAGAACAAAATTTGGTGAGCAAAGTGGGATTTGTGTACTGATCATTACCACCAAGTATCATCAAGTTTGGGTGAAAAAATATTTGCTGGTATTTCGGAAACTTGTAATTTCTTAGAAGCTTGGATACCCCTCTCAATGAAAGTGCTATTCCACAGTCTATGCCTAGGGCTACTTGAAGAGGAAACAAACCATAGAGACAAAACTGAGAACTCCTTTATTTTGTCAAGTTTCAAAGAGCTACTAAAAACCATGTTGGATTTAGAGTTCCAAATTCATCTATCTATATATGAGAGAACAGAGGGAAACCTCTATATAAAAACTGCTACTGTAGACGAATGCTTCAACCTAGAAGAACAGAATTTGGTGAGCCAAGTTTGATTTGTGTACTGATCATCAGCAACAAGTATCATCAAGATTGGCTGAAAAAATATTTGCTGGTATTTCGGAAACTCCTTATTTCTTAGAAGCTTGGCAACCCCTCTCAATGAAAGTGCTTTTCCACAGTCTGTGCCTAGGGCTACTTGAAGAGGAAAAAACCATAGAGACAAAACTGAGAACTCCTTTATTTTGTCAAGTTTCAAAGAGCTACTAAAAACCATGTTGGATTTAGAGTTCCAAATTCATCTATCTAAATAGGAGAGAACAGAGGGAAAACTAAATATAAAAACTGCTACTGTAGACGAATGCTTCAACCTAGAAGAACAAAATTTGGTTAGCAAAGTGGGATTTGTGTACTGATTATTACCACCAAATATCATCAAGATTGGCTGAAAAAATATTTGCTGGTATTTCGGAAACTCGTAATTTGTTAGAAGCTTGGCAACCCCTCTCAATGAAAGTGCTTTTCCACAGTCTGTTCCTAGGGCTACTTGAAGAGGAAAGAAACCATAGAGACAAAACTGAGAACTCCTTTATTTTGTCAAGTATTAAAGAGCTACTACAAACCATGTTGGATTTAGAGCTCCAAATTCATCTATCTATATATGAGAGAACAGATTGAAACCTAAATATAAAAACTGCTACTGTAGACGAACGCTTCAACCTAGAAGAACAAAATTTGGTGAGCCAAGTGGGATTTGTGTACTGATCATTACCACCAAGTATCATCAAGATTGGGTGAAAAAATATTTGCTGGTATTTCGGAAACTCGTTATTTCTTAGAAGCTTGGCAACCCCTCTCAATGAAAGTGCTTTTTCACAGTCTGTGCCTAGGGCAACATGAAGAGGGAACAAACCATAGAGACAAAACTGAGAACTCCTATATTTGGTCAAGTTTCAAAGAGCTACTATAAACCATGTTTTATTTAGAGTTCCAAATTCATCAATCTCTATAGGAGAGAACAGAGGGAAACCTAAATATAAAAACTGCTATTGTAGGCGAACGCTTCAACCTAGAAGAAAAAAATTTGGTGAGCCTAGTGGGATTAGTGTACTGATCATTACCACCAAGTATCATCAAGATTGGGTGAAAAAATATTTGCTGGTATTTGGGAATCTCGTTATTTCTTAGAAGCTTGGCAACCCATCTCAATGAAAGTGCTTTCCACAGTCTGTGCCTAGGGCTACTTGAAGAGGAAACAAACCATAGAGACAAAACTGAGAACTCCTTTATTTTGTCAAGTTTCAAAGAGCTACTACAAACCATGTTGGATTTAGAGTCCCAAGTTCATCTATCTATATAGGAGTGAACAGAGGGAAACCTAAATATAAAAACTGCTACTGTAGACGAAAGCTTCAAACTAGAAGAAGAAAATTTGGTGAGCCAAGTGGGATTTGTGTACTGATCATTACCACCAAGTATCATCAAGATTGGGTGAAAAAATATTTGCTGGTGTTTCTGAAACTTGTAATTTCTTAGAAATTGGCAACCACGCTCAGTGAAAGTGCTTTCCACAGTCTGTGCCTAGGGCTACTTGAAGAGGAAACAAACCATAGAGACAAAACTGAGAACTCCTTTATTTTGTCAAGTTTCAAAGAGCTACTACAAACCATGTTGAATTTAGAGTTCCAAATTCATCTATCTATATAGGAGAGAACAGAGGGAAACCTAAATATAAAAACTGCTACTGTAGACGAATGCTTCAAACTAGAAGAACAAAATTTCTGAGCCAAGTGGGATTTGTGTACTGATCATTACCACCAAGTATCATCAAGATTGGGTGAAAAAATATTTGCTGGTATTTCGGAAATTCGTAATTTTAGAAGCTTTCCAACCCGTCTCAATGAAAGTGCTTTTCCACAGTCTGTGCCTAGGGCTCCTTGAAGAGGAAACAAACCATAGATTAAAAACGGAGAACTCCTTTATTTTGTGAAGTTTCAACGAGCTACTACAAACCATGTTGTATTTAGAGTTCCAAATTCATCTATCTATATAGGAGAGAACAGAGGGAAACCTAAATATAAAAACTGCTATTGTAGACGAACGCTTCAACCTAGAAGAAGAAAATTTGGTGAGCCAAGTGGGATTTGTGTACTGATCATTACCACCAAGTATCATCAAGATTGGGTGAAAAAATATTTGCTGGTATTTCGGAAACTCGTTATTTCTTAGAAGCATGGCAACCCCGCTCAATGAAAGTGCTTTTCCACAGTGTGTTCCTATGGCTACTTGAAGAGGAAACAAACCATAGAGACAAAATTGAGAAAACCTTTATTTTGTCAAGTTCCAAAGAGCTACTACAAACCATGTTGGATGTAGTGTTCCAAATTCATCTATCTATATATGAGAGAACAGAGTGATACCTAAATATAAAAACTGCTACTGTAGACGAACGCTTCAACCTAGAAGAACAAAATTTGGTGAGCCAAGTGGGATTTGTGTACTGATCATTACCACCAAGTATCATCAAGATTGGGTGAAAAAATATTTGCTGGTATTTGGGAAACTCGATATTTCTTAGAAGCTTGGCAACCCCTCTCAATGAAAGTGCTTTTCCACATTCTGTGCCTAGGGCTACTTGAAGAGGAAACAAACAATAGAGAGAAAACTGAGAACTCCTATTTTAGGCAAGTTTCAAAGCGCTACTATAAACCCTGTTGGATTTAGTGTTCCAAATTCATCTATCTATATAGGAGAGAACAGAGGGAAACCTAAATATAAAAACTGCTATTGTAGACGAACGCTTCAACCTAGAAGAACAAAATTTGTTGAGCCAAGTGGGATTTGTGTACTGATTATTACCACCAAGTATCATCAAGATTGGGTGAAAAAATATTTGCTGGTGTTTCGGAAACTTGTAATTTCTTAGAAGCTTGGCAACCACTCTTAATGAAAGTGCTTTTCCACAGTCTGTGCCTAGGGCTACTTGAAGAGGAAACAAACCATAGAGACAAAACTGAGAACTCCTTTACTGTGTCAAGTTTCAAAGAGCTACTACAAACCATGTTGGATTTAGAGTTCCAAATTCATGTATCTATATAGGAGAGAACAGAGGGAAACATAAATATAAAAACCGCTACTGTAGACGAACGCTTCAACCTAGAAGAACAAAATTTGGTGAGCCAAGTGGGATTTGTGTACTGATCATTACCACCATGAATCATCAAGATTCGGTAAAAAAATATTTGCAGGTACTTCGGAAACTCGTAATTTCTTAGAAGCTTGGCAACCCCTCTCAATGAAAGTGCTTTTCCACAGTCTGTGCCTAGGGCTACTTGAAGAGTAAACAAACGATAGAGACAAAGCTGAGAACTCCTTTATTTTGTCAAGTTTCAAAGAGCTACTACAAACCATGTTGGATTTAGAGTTCCAAATTCATCTATCTATATAGGAGAGAACAGAGGGAAACCTAAATATAAAAACTGCTACTGTAGACGAACGCTTCAACCTAGAAGAACAGAATTTGGTGAGCCAAGTGGGATTTGTGTACTGATCATCAGCAACAGGTATCATCAAGATTGGCTGAAAAAATATTTGCTGGTATTTCTGAAACTCGTTATTTCTTAGAAGCTTGGCAACCCCTCTCAATGAAAGTACTTTTCCACAGTCTGTGCCTAGGGCTACTTGAAGAGGAAAAAAACCATAGAGACAAAACTGAGAACTCCTTTATTTTGTCAAGTTTCAAAGAGCTACTACAAACCATGTTGTATTTAGAGTTCCAAATTCATCTATCTATATAGGAGAGAACAGAGTGAAACCTAAATGTAAAAACTGCTACTGTAGACGATCGCTTCAACCTAGAAGAACAAAATTTGGTGAGCCAAGTGGGATTTGTGTACTCATCATTACCACCAATTATCATCAAGATTGGGTGAAAAAATATTTGCGGGTATTTCGGACTCGTTATTTCTAGAAGCTTGGCACCCCCTCTCAATGAAAGTGCTTTTCCACAGTCTGTGCCTAGGGCTACTTGAAAAGGAAAAAACCATAGAGACAAAACTGAGAACTAATTTATTTTGTCAATTTTGAAAGAGCTACTACAATCCATGTTGGATTTAGAGTTCCAAATTTTTCTATCTATAGAGGAGAGAACAGAGGGAAACCTAAATATAAAAACTGCTACTGTAGACGAAAGCTTCAACCTAGAAGAACAAAATTTGGTGAGCCTAGTGGGATTAGTGTACTGATCATTACCACCAAGTATCATCAAGATTGGGTGAAAAAATATTTGCTGGTATTTGGGAATCTCGTTATTTCTTAGAAGCTTGGCAACCCATCTCAATGAAAGTGCTTTCCACAGTCTGTGCCTAGGGCTACTTGAAGAGGAAACAAACCATAGAGACAAAACTGAGAACTCCTTTATTTTGTCAAGTTTCAAAGAGCTACTACAAACCATGTTGGATTTAGAGTTCCAAATTCATCTATCTATATAGGAGAGAACAGAGAAAAACCTAAATATTAAAACTGCTACTGTAGACGAACGCTTGAACCTAGAAGAACAGAATATGGTGAGCCAAGTGGGATTTGTGTACTGATCATCAGCAACAGGTATCATCAAGATTGGCTGAAAAAATATTTGCTGGTATTTCGGAAACTTGCTATTTCTTAGAAGCTTGGCAACCCCTCTCAATGAAAGTGCTTTTCCTCAGTCTGTGCCTAGGGCTACTTGAAGAGGAAACAAACCATAGAGACAAAACTGAGAACTCCTTTATTTTGTCAAGTTTCAAAGAGCTACTAAAAACCATGTTGGATTTAGAGTTCCAAATTCATCTATCTATATATGAGAGAACAGAGGGAAACCTCTATATAAAAACTGCTACTGTAGACGAACGCTTCAACCTAGAAGAACAAAATTTGGTGAGCCAAGTGGGATTTGTGTACTGATCATTACGACCAAGTAACATCAAGATTGGGTGAAAAAATATTTGCTGGTATTTCGGAAATTCGTAATTTCATAGAAGCTTGGCAACACCTCTCAATGAAAGTGCTTTTCCACAGTCTGTGCCTAGGGCTACTTGAAGAGGAAACAAAACATAGAGACAAAACGGAGAACTACTTTATTTTGTCAAGTTTCAACCAGCTACTACAAACCATGTTGGATTTAGAGTTCCAAATTCATCTATCTATATAGGAGGGAACAGAGGGAAACCTAAATATAAAAACTGCTACTATAGATGAACGCTTCAACCTAGAAGAACAAAATTTGGTGAGCCAAGTGGGATTTGTGTACTGATCATTACCACCAACTATCATCAAGATTGGGTGAAAAAATATTTGCTGGTATTTCGGAAACTCGTTATTTCTTAGAAGATTGGCAACCCCTCTCAATGAAAGTGCTTTTCCACAGTCTGTGCCTAGGGCTACTTGAAGAGGAAACAAACCATAGAGACAAAACTGAGAACTCCTTTATTTTGTCAAGTTTCAAAGAGCTACTACAAACCATGTTGGATTTAGAGTTCCAAATTCATCTATTTATATAGGAGAGAACAGAGGGAAACCTAAATATAAAAACTGCTACTGTAGACGAACGCTTCAACCTAGAAGAACAAAATTTGGTGAGCCAAGTGGGATTTGTGTACTGATCATTACCACCAAGTATCATCAAGATTGGGTGAAAAAATATTTGCTGGTATTTCGAAAACTCGTAATTTCTTAGAAGCTTGGCAACCCCTCTCAATGAAAGTGCTTTTCCACAGTCTGTGCCTAGGGCTACTGGAAGAGGAAACAAACCATAGAGACAAAACTGAGAACTCCTTTATTTTGTCAAGTTTCAAAGAGCTACTACAAACCATGTTGGATTTAGAGTTCCAAATTCATCTATCTATATAGGAGAGAACAGAGGGAAACCTAAATATAAAAACTGCTACTGTAGACGAACGCTTCAAACTAGAAGAACAAAATTTGGTGAGCCAAGTGGGATTTGTGTACTGATCATTACCACCAACTATCATCAAGATTGGCTGAAAAAATATTTGCTGGTATTTCGGAAACTCGTTATTTCTTAGAAGCTTGGCAACCCCTCTCAATGAAAGTGCTTTTCCACAGTCTGTGCGTAGGGCTACTTGAAGAGGAAACAAACCATAGAGAAAAAACTGAGAACTCCTTTATTTTGTCAAGTTTCAAAGAGCTACTACAAACCATGTTGGATTTAGAGTTCCAAATTCATCTATCTATATATGAGAGAAAATAGTGAATCCTAAATATAAAAACTGCTACTGTAGACGAACGCTTCAACCTAGAAGAACAAAATTTGGTGAGCCAAGTGGGATCTGTGTACTGATCATTACCACCAAGTATCATCAAGATTGGGTGAAAAATTTATGCTGGTATTTCAGAAACTCGTTATTTCTTAAAAGCTTTGCAACCCCTTTCAATGAAAGTGCTATTCCACAGTCTGTGCCTAGGGCTACTTGAAGAGGAAACAAACCATAGAGACAAAACTGAGAACTCCTTTATTTTGTCAAGTTTCAAAGAGCTACTACAATCCATGTTGGATTTAGAGTTCCAAATTCATCTATCTATATAGGAGAGAACTGAGAGAAACCTAAATATAAAAACAGCTACTGTAGACGAACGCTTCAACCTAGAAGAACAAAATTTGGTGAGCCTAGTGTGATTTGTGTACTGATCATAACCACCAAGTATTATCAAGTTTGGGTGAAAAAATATTTGTTGGTATTTCGGAAACTTGTAATTTCTTAGAAGCCTGGCAACCCCTCTCAATGAAAGTGTTTTTCCACAGTCTGTGCCTAGGGCTACTTGAAGAGGAAACAAACCATAGAGAGAAAAATGAGAACTCCTTTATTTTGTCAAGTTTCAAAGAGCTACTATAAACCATGTTGGATTTAGTGTTCCAAGTTCATCTATCTATATAGGAGAGAACAGAGGGAAACCTAAATATAAAAACTGCTATTGTAGACCAACGTTTGAACCTAGAAGAACAAAATTTGGTGAGCCAAGTGGGATTTGTGTACTGATCATTACCACCAAGTATCATCAAGATTGGGTGAAAAAATATTTGCTGGTATTTTGGAAACTCATTATTTCTTAGAAGCTTGGCAACCCATCTCAATGAAAGTGCTTTCCACAGTCTGTGCCTAGGGATACTTGAAGAGGAAACAAACCATAGAGACAAAACTGAGAACTTCTTTATTTTGTCAAGTTTCAAAGAGCTACTACAAACCATGTTGTTTTAGAGTTCCAAATTCATCTATCTATATAGGAGAGAACAGAGGAAAACCTAAATATAAAAACTGCTACAGTAGACGAACACTTCAACCTAGAAGAACAAAATTTGGTGAGCCAAGTGGGATTTGTGTACTGATCATTACCACCAACTATCATCAAGTGTGACTGAAAAAATATTTGCTGGTATTTCGGTAACTCGTTATTTCTTAGAAGCTTGGCAACCCCTCTCAATGAAAGTGCTATTCCACAGTCTGTGCCTAGGGCTACTTGAAGAGGAAACAAACCATAGAGACAAAACTGAGAACTCCTTTATTTTGTCAAGTTTCAAAGAGCTACTACAAACCATGTTGGATTTAGAGTTCCAAATTCATCTATGTATATATGAGAGAAAAGAGTGAAACCTAAATATAAAAACTGCTACTGTAGACGAACGCTTCAACCTAGAAGAACAAAATTTGGTGAGCCAAGTGGGATCTGTGTACTGATCATTACCACCAAGTAACATCAAGATTGGGTGAAAAAATTTTTGCTGGTATTTCGGAAACTCGTTATTTCTTAAAAGCTTGGCAACCCCTCTCAATGAAAGTGCTTTTCCACAGTCTTTGCCTACGGCTACTTGAAGAGAAAACAAACCATAGAGACAAAAATGAGAACTCCATTATTTTGTCAAGTTTCAAAGAGCTACTACAATCCATGTTGGATTTAGAGTTCCAAATTCATCTATCTATATAGGAGAGAACAGAGAGAAACCTAAATATAAAAACAGCTACTGTAGATGAACGCTTCAACATAGAAGAACAAAATTTGGTGAGCCTAGTGTAATTTGTGTACTGATCATTACCACCAAGTATCATCAAGATTGGGTGAAAAAATTTTTGCTGGTATTTCGGAAACTTGTAATATCTTAGAAGCCTGGCAACCACTCTCAATGAAAGTGCTTTTCTACAGTCTGTGCCTAGGGCTACTTGAAGAGGAAACAAACCATAGAGACAAAACGGAGAACTCCTTTATTTTGTCAAGTTTCAAAGAGCTACTATAAACCCTGTTGGATTTAGTGTTCCAAATTCATCTATCTATATAGGAGAGAACAGAGGGAAACCTAAATATAAAAACTGCTACTGTAGACGAACGCTTCAACCTAGAAGAACAAAATTTGGTGAGCCAAGTGGGATTTGTGTACTGATCATTACGACCAAGTAACATCAAGATTGGTTGAAAAAATATTTGCTGGTATTTCGGAAATTTGTAATTTCTTAGAAGCTTGGCAACACCTCTCAATGAAAGTGCTTTTCCACAGTCTGTGCCTAGGGCTACTTGAAGAGGAAACAAACCATAGAGACAAAACGGAGAACTACTTTATTTTGTCAAGTGTCAACCAGCTACTACAAACCATGTTGGATTTAGAGTTCCAAATTCATCTATCTATATAGGAGGGAACAGATGGAAACCTAAATATAACTGCTACTGTAGACGAACGCTTCAACCTAGAAGAACAAAATTTGGTGAGCAAAGTGGGATTTGTGTACTGATCATTACCACCAAGTATCATCCAGATTGGTTAAAAAAATATTTGCTGGTATTTCGGAAACTCGTTATTTCTTAGAAGCTTGGCAACCCCTCTCAATGAAAGTGCTTTTCCACAGTCTGTGACTAGGGCTACTTGAAGAGTAAACAAACCATAGAGACAAAACTGAGAACTCCTTCATTTTGTCAAGTTTCAAAGAGCTACTACAAACCATGTTGGATTTAGAGTTAAAATTCATCTATCTATATAGGAGAGAACAGAGGGAAACCTAAATATAAAAACTGCTACTGTAGACGAACGCTTCAACTTAGAAGAACAAAATTTGGTGAGCCAAGTGGGATCTGGGTACTGATCATTACCACCAAGTATCATCAAGATTGGGTGAAAAAATTTTTGCTGGTATTTCGGAAACTCGTTATTTCTTAAAAGCTTGGCAACCCCTCTCAATGAAAGTGCTTTTCCACAGTCTGTGCCTAGGGCTACTTGAAGAGGAAACAAACCATGGAGACAAAACTGAGATCTCCTTTATTTTGTCAAGTTTCAAAGAGCTACTACAATCCATGTTGGATTTAGAGTTCCAAATTCATCTATCTATATAGGAGAGAACAGAGAGAAACCTAAATATAAAAACAGCTACTGTAGACGAACGCTTCAACCTAGAAGAACAAAATTTGGTGAGCCTAGTGTGATTTGTGTACTGATCATTACCACCAAGTATCATCAAGATTGGGTGAAAAAATATTTGCTGGTATTTCGGAAACTTGTAATTTCTTAGAAGCGTGGCAACCACTCTCAATGAAAGTGCTTTTCCACAGTCTGTGCCTAGGGCTACTTGAAGAGGAAACAAACCATAGAGAGAAAACTGAGAACTCCTTTATTTTGTCAAGTTTCAAAGAGCTACTATAAACCCTGTTGGATTTAGTGTTCCAAATTCATCTATCTATATAGGAGAGAACAGACGGAAACCTAAATATAAAAACTGCTATTGTAGACCAACGTTTCAACATAGAAGAACAAAATTTGGTGAGCCAAGTGGGATTTGTGTAGTGATCATTACCACCAAGTATCATCAAGATTGGGTGAAAAAATATTTGCTGGTATTTTGGAAATTCGTTATTTCTTAGAAGCTTGGCAACCCATCTCAATGAAAGTGCTTTCCACAGTATGTGCCTAGGGCTACTTGAAGAGGAAACAAACCATAGAGACAAAACTGAGAACTCCTTTATTTTGTCAAGTTTCAAAGAGCTACTACAAACCATGTTGTATTTAGAGATCCAAATTCATCTATCTATATAGGAGAGAACAGAGGGAAACCTAAATATAAAAACTGCTACTGTAGACGAACGTTTCAACCTAGAAGAACAAAATTTGGTGAGCCAAGTGGGATTTGTGTACTGATCATTACCACCAAGTATTATCAAGATTGGGTGAAAAAATATTTGCTGGTATTTCGGAAACTTGTAATTTCTTAGAAGCCTGGCAACCCCTCTCAATGAAAGTGCTTTTCCACAGTCTGTGCCTAGGGCTACTTGAAGAGGAAACAAACCATAGAGAGAAAAATGAGAACTCCTTTATTTTGTCAAGTTTCAAAGAGCTACTATAAACCATGTTGGATTTAGTGTTCCAAATTCATCTATCTATATAGGAGAGAACAGAGGGAAACCTAAATATAAAAACTGCTATTGTAGACCAACGTTTGAACCTAGAAGAACAAAATTTGGTGAGCCAAGTGGGATTTGTGTACTGATCATTACCACCAAGTATCATCAAGATTGGGTGAAAAAATATTTGCTGGTATTTTGGAAACTCGTTATTTCTTAGAAGCTTGGCAACCCATCTCAATGAAAGTGCTTTCCACAGTCTGTGCCTAGGGATACTTGAAGAGGAAACAAACCATAGAGACAAAACTGAGAACTCCTTTATTTTGTCAAGTTTCAAAGAGCTACTACAAACCATGTTGGATTTAGAGTTCCAAATTCATGTATCTATATAGGAGAGAACAGAGGGAAACCTAAATATAAAAACTGCTACAGTAGACGAACGCTTCAACCTAGAAGAACAAAATTTGGTGAGCCAAGTGGGATTTGTGTACTGATCATTACCACCAACTATCATCAAGTATGGCTGAAAAAATATTTGCTGGTATTTCGGTAACTCGTTATTTCTTAGAAGCTTGGCAACCCCTCTCAATGAAAGTGCTATTCCACAGTCTGTGCCTAGGGCTACTTGAAGAGGAAACAAACCATAGAGACAAAACTGAGAACTCCTTTATTTTGTCAAGTTTCAAAGAGCTACTACAAACCATGTTGGATTTAGAGTTCCAAATTCATCTATGTATATATGAGAGAAAAGAGTGAAACCTAAATATAAAAACTGCTACTGTAGACGAACGCTTCAACCTAGAAGAACAAAATTTGGTGAGCCAAGTGGGATCTGTGTACTGATCATTACCACCAAGTAACATCAAGATTGGGTGAAAAAATTTTTGCTGGTATTTCGGAAACTCGTTATTTCTTAAAAGCTTGGCAACCCCTCTCAATGAAAGTACTTTTCCACAGTCTTTGCCTACGGCTACTTGAAGAGAAAACAAACCATAGAGACAAAAATGAGAACTCCATTATTTTTTCAAGTTTCAAAGAGCTACTACAATCCATGTTGGATTTAGAGTTCCAAATTCATCTATCTATATAGGAGAGAACAGAGAGAAACCTAAATATAAAAACAGCTACTGTAGATGAACGCTTCAACCTAGAAGAACAAAATTTGGTGAGCCTAGTGTAATTTGTGTACTGATCATTACCACCAAGTATCATCAAGATTGGGTGAAAAAATATTTGCTGGTATTTCGGAAACTTGTAATATCTTAGAAGCCTGGCAACCACTCTCAATGAAAGTGCTTTTCTACAGTCTGTACCTAGGGCTACTTGAAGAGGATACAAACCATAGAGACAAAACGGAGAACTCCTTTATTTTGTCAAGTTTCAAAGAGCTACTATAAACCCTGTTGGATTTAGTGTTCCAAATTCATCTATCTATATAGGAGAGAACAGAGGGAAACCTAAATATAAAAACTGCTACTGTAGACGAACGCTTCAACCTAGAAGAACAAAATTTGGTGAGCCAAGTGGGATTTGTGTACTGATCATTACGACCAAGTAACATCAAGATTGGTTGAAAAAATATTTGCTGGTATTTCGGAAATTCGTAATTTCTTAGAAGCTTGGCAACACCTCTCAATGAAAGTGCTTTTCCACAGTCTATGCCTAGGGCTACTTGAAGAGGAAACAAACCATAGAGACAAAACGGAGAACTACTTTATTTTGTCAAGTGTCAACTAGCTACTACAAACCATGTTGGATTTAGAGTTCCAAATTCATCTATCTATATAGGAGGGAACAGATGGAAACCTAAATATAACTGCTACTGTAGACGAACGCTTCAACCTAGAAGAACAAAATTTGTTGAGCCAAGTGGGATTTGTGTACTGATCATTACCACCAAGTATCATCAAGATTGGGTAAAAAAATATTTGCTGGTATTTCGGAAACTCGTAATTTCTTAGAAGCTTGGCAACCCCTCTCAATGAAAGTGCTTTTCCACAGTCTGTGCATAGGGCTACTTGAAGAGTAAACAAACCATAGAGACAAAACTGAGAACTCCTTCATTTTGTCAAGTTTCAAAGAGCTACTACAAACCATGTTGTATTTAGAGTTCCAAATTCATCTATCTATATAGGAGAGAACAGAGGGAAACCTAAATATAAAAACTGCTACTGTAGACGAAGGCTTCAACCAAGAAGAACAAAATTTGGTGAGCGAGGGGAATTTGTGTACTGATCCTTACCACCAAGTATCATCAAGATTGGGTGAAAAAATATTTGCTGGTATTTCGGAAACTCGTTATTTCTTAGAAGCTTGGCAACCCCTCTCAATTAAAGTGCTTTTCCACTGTCTGTGCCTAGGGCTACTTGAAGAGGAAACAAACCATAGAGACAAAACTGAGAAATCCTTTATTTTGTCAAGTTTCAAAGAGCTACTACAAACCATGTTGGATTTAGAGTTCCAAATTCATCTATCTATATATGAGAGAAAAGAGTGAAACCTAAATATAAAAACTGCTACTGTAGACGAACGCTTCAACTTAGAAGAAAAAAATTTGGTGAGCCAAGTGGGATCTGGGTACTGATCATTACCAAAAAGTATCATCAAGATTGGGTGAAAAAATTTTTGCTGGTATTTCGGAAACTCGTTATTTCTTAAAAGCTTGGCAACCCCTCTCAATGAAAGTGCTTTTCCACAGTCTGTGCCTAGGGCTACTTGAAGAGGAAACAAACCATAGAGACAAAACTGAGAACTCCTTTATTTTGTCAAGTTTCAAAGAGCTACTACAATCCATGTTGGATTTAGAGTTCCAAATTCATCTATCTATATAGGAGAGAACAGAGAGAAACCTAAATATAAAAACAGCTACTGTAGACGAACGCTTCAACCTAGAAGAACAAAATTTGGTGAGCCTAGTGTGATTTGTGTACTGATCATTACCACCAAGTATCATCAAGATTGGGTGAAAAAATATTTGCTGGTATTTCGGAAACTTGTAATTTCTTAGAAGCCTGGCAACCACTCTCAATGAAAGTGCTTTTCCACAGTCTGTGCCTAGGGCTACTTGAAGAGGAAACAAACCATAGAGAGAAAACTGAGAACTCCTTTATTTTGTCAAGTTTCAAAGAGCTACTATAAACCCTGTTGGATTTAGTGTTCCAAATTCATCTATCTATATAGGAGAGAACAGACGGAAACCTAAATATAAAAACTGCTATTGTAGACCAACGTTTCAACCTAGAAGAACAAAATTTGGTGAGCCAAGTGGGATTTGTGTAGTGATCATTACCACCAAGTATCATCAAGATTGGGTGAAAAAATATTTGCTGGTATTTTGGAAATTCGTTATTTCTTAGAAGCATGGCAACCCATCTCAATGAAAGTGCTTTCCACTGTCTGTGCCTAGGGCTACTTGAAGAGGAAACAAACCATAGAGACAAAACTGAGAACTCCTTTATTTTGTCAAGTTTCAAAGAGCTACTACAAACCATGTTGTATTTAGAGATCCAAATTCATCTATCTATATAGGAGAGAACAGAGGGAAACCTAAATATAAAAACTGCTACTGTAGACGAACGTTTCAACCTAGAAGAACAAAATTTGGTGAGCCAAGTGGGATTTGTGTACTGATCATTACCACCAAGTATCATCAAGATTGGGTGAAAAAATATTTGCTGGTATTTCGGAAACTCGTAATTTCTTAGAAGCTTGGCAACCAATCTCATTGAAAGTGCTTTTACACAGTCTGTGCCTTGGGCTACTTGAAGAGGAAACAGACCATAGAGACAAAACTGAGAACTCCTTTATTTTGTCAAGTTTCAAAGAGCTACTAAAAACCATGTTGGATTTAGATTTCCAAATTCATCTATCTATATAGGAGAGAACAGAGGGAAACCTAAATATAAAAACTGCTAATGTAGACGAACGCTTCACCTTGAAGAACAGAATTTGGTGAGCCAAGTGGGATTTGTGTACTGATCATCAGCAACAGGTATCATCAAGATTGGCTGAAAAAATATTTGCTGGTATTTCGGAAACTCGTTATTTCTTAGAAGCTTGGCAACCCCTCTCAATAAAAGTGCTTTTCCACAGTCTGTGCCTAGGGCTATTTGAAGAGGAAACAAACCATAGAGACAAAACTGAAAACTCCTTTATTTTGTCAAGTTTCAAAGAGCTACTAAAAACCATGTTGAATTTAGAGTTCAAATTCATCTATCTAAATAGGAGAGAACAGAATGAAACCTATATATAAAAACTGCTACTGTAGACGAATGCTTCAACCTAGTAGAACAAAATTTGGTGAGCCAAGTGGGATCTGTGTACTTATCATTACCACCAAGTATCATCAAGACTATGTGAAATAATATTTGCTGGTATTTCGGAAAATTGTAATTTCTTAGAAGCCTGGCAACCACTCTCAATGAAAGTGCTTTTCCACAGTCTGTGCATAGGGCTACTTGAAGAGGAAACAAACCATAGAGAGAAAACTGAGAACTCCTTTATTTTGTCAAGTTTCAAAGAGCTACTACAAACCGTGTTGGATTTAGAGTTCCAAATTCATCTATCTATATAGGAGAGAACAGAGGGAAACCTAAATATATAAACTGCTACTGTAGACGAACGCTTCAACCTAGAAGAACAAAATTTGATGAGCCAAGTGGGATTTGTGTACTGATCATTACCACCAAGTGTCATCAAGATTGGGTGAAAAAATATTTGCTGGTATTTCGGAAACTCGTTATTTCTTAGAAGCTTGGCAACTCATCTCAATGAAAGTGCTTTTCCACAGTCTGTGCCTAGGGCTACTTGAAGAGGAAACAAACCATAGAGAAAAATCTGAGAATTCCTTTATTTTGTCAAGTTTCAAAGAGCTACTACATAGCATGTTGGATTTAGAGTTCCAAATTCATCTATCTATATAGGAGAGAACAGAGGGAAACCTAAATATAAAAACTGCTACTGTAGACGAACGCTTCAACCTAGAAGAACAAAATTTGGTGAGCTAAGTGGGATTTGTGTACTGCTCATTACGACCAAGTAACATCAAGATTGGTTGAAAAAATATTTGCTGGTATTTCGGAAATTCGTAATTTCTTAGAAGCTTGGCAACACCTCTCAATGAAAGTGCTTTTCCACAGTCTGTGCCTAGGGCTACTTGAAGAGGAAACAAACCATAGAGACAAAACGGAGAACTACTTTATTTTGTAAAGTGTCAACCAGCTACTACAAACCATGTTGGATTTAGAGTTCCAAATTCATCTATCTATATAGGAGGGAACAGATGGAAACCTAAATATAACTGCTACTGTAGACGAACGCTTCAACCTAGAAGAACAAAATTTGGTGAGCCAAGTGGGATTTGTGTACTGATCATTACCACCAAGTATCATCAAGATTGGGTAAAAAAATATTTGCTGGTATTTCGGAAACTCGTAATTTCTTAGAAGCTTGGCAACCCCTCTCAATGAAAGTGCTTTTCCACAGTCTGTGCATAGGGCTACTTGAAGAGTAAACAAACCATAGAGACAAAACTGAGAACTCCTTCATTTTGTCAAGTTTCAAAGAGCTACTACAAACCATGTTGGATTTAGAGTTCCAAATTCATCTATCTATATAGGAGAGAACAGAGGGAAACCTAAATATAAAAACTGCTACTGTAGACGAACGCTTCAACCTAGAAGAACAAAATTTGGTGAGCCAAGTGGGATTTGTGTACTGATCCTTACCACCAAGTATCATCAAGATTGGGTGAAAAAATATTTGCTGGTATTTCGGAAACTCGTTATTTCTTAGAAGCTTGGCAACCCCTCTCAATTAAAGTGCTTTTCCACAGTCTGTGCCTAGGGCTACTTGAAGAGGAAACAAACCATAGAGACAAAACTGAGAACTCCTTTATTTTGTCAAGTTTCAAAGAGCTACTAAAAACCATGTTGGATTTAGAGTTCCAAATTCATCTATCTATATATGAGAGAAAAGAGTGAAACCTAAATATAAAAACTGCTACTGTAGACGAACGCTTCAACTTAGAAGAACAAAATTTGGTGAGCCAAGTGGGATCTGGGTACTGATCATTACCACCAAGTATCATCAAGATTGGGTGAAAAAATTTTTGCTGGTATTTCGGAAACTCGTTATTTCTTAAAAGCTTGGCAACCCCTCTCAATGAAAGTGCTTTTCCACAGTCTGTGCCTAGGGCTACTTGAAGAGGAAACAAACCATAGAGACAAAACTGAGAACTCCTTTATTTTGTCAAGTTTCAAAGAGCTACTACAATCCATGTTGGATTTAGTGTTCCAAATTCATCTATCTATATAGGAGAGAACAGAGAGAAACCTAAATATAAAAACACCTACTGTAGACGAACGCTTCAACCTAGAAGAACAAAATTTGGTGAGCCTAGTGTGATTTGTGTACTGATCATTACCACCAAGTATCATCAAGATTGGGTGAAAAAATATTTGCTGGTATTTCGGAAACTTGTAATTTCTTAGAAGCCTGGCAACCCCTCTCAATGAAAGTGCTTTTCCACAGTCTGTGCCTAGGGCTACTTGAAGAGGAAACAAACCATAGAGAGAAAACTGAGAACTCCTTTATTTTGTCAAGTTTCAAAGAGCTACTATAAACCCTGTTAGATTTAGTGTTCCAAATTCATCTATCTATATAGGAGAGAACAGACGGAAACCTAAATATAAAAACTGCTATTGTAGACCAACGTTTAAACCTAGAAGAACAAAATTTGGTGAGCCAAGTGGGATTTGTGTAGTGATCATTACCACCAAGTATCATCAAGATTGGGTGAAAAAATATTTGCTGGTATTTTGGAAATTCGTTATTTCTTAGAAGCTTGGCAACCCATCTCAATGAAAGTGCTTTCCACAGTCTGTGCCTAGGGCTACTTGAAGAGGAAACAAAATATAGAGACAAAACTGAGAACTCCTTTATTTTGTCAAGTTTCAAAGAGCTACTACAAACCATGTTGTATTTAGAGATCCAAATTCATCTATCTATATAGGAGAGAACAGAGGGAAACCTAAATATAAAAACTGCTACTGTAGACGAACGTTTCAACCTAGAAGAAAAAAATTTGGTGAGCCAAGTGGGATTTGTGTACTGATCATTAGCACCGAGTATCATCAAGATTGGGTGAAAAAATATTTGCTGGTATTTCGGAAACTCGTAATTTCTTAGAAGCTTGGCAACCAATCTCATTGAAAGTGCTTTTACACAGTCTGTGCCTTGGGCTACTTGAAGAGGAAACAGACCATAGAGACAAAACTGAGAACTCCTTTATTTTGTCAAGTTTCAAAGAGCTACTAAAAACCATGTTGGATTTAGATTTCCAAATTCATCTATCTATATAGGAGAGAACAGAGGGAAACCTAAATATAAAACTGCTAATGTAGACGAACGCTTCACCTTGAAGAACAGAATTTGGTGAGCCAAGTGGGATTTGTGTACTGATCATCAGCAACAGGTATCATCAAGATTGGCTGAAAAAATATTTGCTGGTATTTCGGAAACTCGTTATTTCTTAGAAGCTTGGCAACCCCTCTCAATTAAAGTGCTTTTCCACAGTCTGTGCCTAGGGCTACTTGAAGAGGAAACAAACCATAGAGACAAAACTGAAAACTCCTTTATTTTGTCAAGTTTCAAAGAGCTACTAAAAACCATGTTGAATTTAGAGTTCAAATTCATCTATCTAAATAGGAGAGAACAGAATGAAACCTATATATAAAAACTGCTACTGTAGACGAATGCTTCAACCTAGTAGAACAAAATTTGGTGAGCCAAGTGGGATTTGTGTACTGATCATTACCACCAAGTATCATCAAGACTGGGTGAAATAATATTTGCTGGTATTTCGGAAAATTGTAATTTCTTAGAAGCCTGGCAACCACTCTCAATGAAAGTGCTTTTCCACAGTCTGTGCCTAGGGCTACTTGAAGAGGAAACAAACCATAGAGAGAAAACTGAGAACTCCTTTATTTTGTCAAGTTTCAAAGAGCTACTACAAACCGTGTTGGATTTAGAGTTCCAAATTCATGTATCTATATAGGAGAGAACAGAGGGAAACCTAAATATAAAAACTGCTACTGTAGACGAACGCTTCAACCTAGAAGAACAAAATTTGATGAGCCAAGTGGGATGTGTACTGATCATTACCACCAAGTGTCATCAAGATTGGGTGAATAAATATTTGCTGGTATTTCGGAAACTCGTTATTTCTTAGAAGCTTGGCAACTCATCTCAATGAAAGTGCTTTTCCACAGTCTGTGCCTAGGGCTACTTGAAGAGGAAACAAACCATAGAGAAAAATCTGAGAATTCCTTTATTTTGTCAAGTTTCAAAGATCTACTACAAACCATGTTGGATTTAGAGTTCCAAATTCATCTATCTATATAGGAGAGAACAGAGAGAAACCTAAATATAAAAACTGCTACTGTACACGAACGCTTCAACCTAGAAGAACTAAATTTGGTGAGCCAAGTGGGATTTGTGTACTGATAATTAGCAACAAGTATCATCAAGTATCGGTGAAAAAATATTTGCTGGTATTTCGGAAACTCGTTATTTCTTAGAAGCTTGGCAACCCCTCTCAATGAAAGTGCTTTTCCACAGTCTGTGCCTAGGTCTACTTGAAGAGGAAACAAAACATAAAGACAAAACTGAGAACTCCTTTATTTTGTCAAGTTTCAAAGAGCTACTACATAGCATGTTGGATTTAGAGTTCCAAATTCATCTATCTATATAGGAGAGAACAGAGGAAAACCTAAATATAAAAACTGCTACTGTAGACGAACGCTTCAACCTAGAAGAACAAAATTTGGTGAGCTAAGTGGGATATGTGTACCGATCATTACCACCAAGTATCATCAAGATTGGGAGAAAAAATATTTGCTGGTATTTCGGAAACTCGTAATTTCTTAGAAGATTTGCACCCCCTCTCAATGAAAGTGCTTTTCCACAGTCTATGCCTAGGGCTACTTGAAGAGGAAACAAAACATAGAGACAAAACTGAGAACTCCTTTATTTTGTCAAGTTTCAAAGAGCTACTACAAACCATGTTGTATTTAGAGTTCCAAATTCATCTATCTATATAGGAGAAAACAGAGTGAAACCTAAATATAAAAACTGCTACTGTAGACGAAAGCTTCAACCTAGAAGAACAAAATTTGGTGAGCCAAGTGGGATTTGTGTACTGATCATTACCACCAAGTATCATCTAGATTGGGTGAAAAAATATTTGCTGGTATTTCGGAAACTCGTAATTTCTTAGAAGATTGGCAACCCCTCTCAATGAAAGTGCTTTTCCACAGTCTATGCCTAGGGCTACTTGAAGAGGAAACAAACCATAGAGACAAAACTGAGAACTCCTTTATTTTGTCAAGTTTCAAGAGCTACTACAAACCATGTTGGATTAAGAGTTCCAAATTCATCTATCTATATAGGAGAGAACAGAGTGAAACCTAAATATAAAAACTGCTACTGTAGACGAACGCTTCAACCTAGAAGAACAAAATTTGGTGAGCCAAGTGGGATTTGTGTACTGATCATTACCACCAAGTATCATCAAGATTGGGTGAAAAAATATTTGCTGGTATTTCGGAAACTCGTAATTTCTTAGAAGATTGGCAACCCCTCTCAATGAAAGTGCTTTTCCACAGTCTATGCCTAGGGCTACTTGAAGAGGAAACAAACCATAGAGACAAAACTGAGAACTCCTTTATTTTGTCAAGTTTCAAAGAGCTACTACAAACAATGTTGGATTAAGAGTTCCAAATTCATCTATCTATATAGGAGAGAACAGAGTGAAACCTAAATATAAAAACTGCTACTGTAGACGAACGCTTCAACCTAGAAGAACAAAATTTGGTGAGCCAAGTGGGATTTGTGTACTGATCATTAACACCAAGTATCATCAAGATTGGGTGAAAAAATATTTGCTGGTATTTCGGAAAATCGTAATTTCTTAGAAGATTGGCAACCCCTCTCAATGAAAGTGCTTTTCCACAGTCTATGCCTAGGGCTACTTGAAGAGGAAACAAACCATAGAGACAAAACTGAGAACTCCTTTATTTTGTCAAGTTTCAAAGAGCTACTACAAAACATGTAGGATTAAGAGTTCCAAATTCATCTATCTATATAGGAGAGAACAGAGTGAAACCTAAATATAAAAACTGCTACTGTAGACGAACGCTTCAACCTAGAAGAACAAAATTTGGTGAGCCAAGTGGGATTTGTGTACTGATCATTACCACCAAGTATCATCAAGATTGGGTGAAAAAATATTTGCTGGTATTTCGGAAACTCGTAATTTCTTAGAAGATTGGCAACCCCTCTCAATGAAAGTGCTTTTCCACAGTCTATGCCTAGGGCTACTTGAAGAGGAAACAAACCATAGAGACAAAACTGAGAACTCCTTTATTTTGTCAAGTTTCATAGAGCTACTATAAACAATGTTGGATTAAGAGTTCCAAATTCATCTATCTATATAGGAGAGAACAGAGTGAAACCTAAATATAAAAACTGCTACTGTAGACGAACGTTTCAACCTAGAAGAACAAAATTTGGTGAGCCAAGTGGGATTTGTGTACTGATCATTACCACCAAGTATCATCAAGATTGGGTGAATAAATATTTGCTGGTATTTCGGAAACACGTAATTTCTTAGAAGATTGGCAACCCCTCTCAATGAAAGTGCTTTTCCACAGTCTATGCCTAGGGCTACTTGAAGCGGAAACAAACCATAGAGACAAAATTGAGAACTCCTTTATTTTGTCAAGTTTCAAAGAGCTACTACAAACCATGTTGGATTAAGAGTTCCAAATTCATCTATCTATATAGGAGAGAACAGAGTGAAACCTAAATATAAAAACTGCTACTGTAGACGAACGCTTCAACCTAGAAGAACAAAATTTGGTGAGCCAAGTGTGATTTGTGTACTGATCATTACCACCAAGTATCATCAAGATTGGCTGAAAAAATATTTGCTGGTATTTCAGAAACTCGTAATTTCTTAGAAGATTGGCAACCCCTCTCAATGAAAGTGCTTTTCCACAGTCTATGCCTAGGGCTACTTGAAGAGGAAACAAACCATAGAGACAAAACTGAGAACTCCTTTATTTTGTCAAGTTTCAAAGAGCTACTACAAACCATGTTGGATTTAGAGTTCCAAATTCATCTATCTATATAGGAGAGAACAGAGAGAAACCTACATATAAAAACTGCTACTGTAGACGAACGTTTCAACCTAGAAGAACAAAATTTGGTGAGCCAAGTGCGATTTGTGTACTAATCATTACCACCAAGTATCATCAAGATTGGGTTAAAAAATATTTGCTGGTATTTCGGAAACTTGTTATTTCTTATAAGCTTGGCAACCCATCTCAATGAAAGTGCTTTTCCACAGTCTCTGCCTAGGGCTACTTGAAGAGGAAACAAACCATAGAGACAAATGTGAGAACTCCTTTATTTTGTCAAGTTTCAAAGAGCTACTACAAACCCTGTTGGATTTAGAGTTCCAAATTCATCTATCAATATAAAAGAGAACAGAGGGAAACCTAAATATATAAACTGCTACTGTAGACGAATGTTTCATCCTAGAAAACAAAATTTGGTGAGCCAAGTGGGATTTTTGTAGTGATCATTACCACCAGGTATCATCAAGTTTGGGTGAAAAAATATTTGCTGGTATTTCGGAATCTCGATATTTCTTAGAAACTTGGCAACCCATCTCAATGAAAGTGCTTTCCACAGTCTGTGCCTAGGGCTACTTGAAGAGGAAACAAACCATAGAGAAAAATCTGAGAATTCCTTTATTTTGTCAACTTTCAAAGAGCTACTACAAACCATGTTGGATTTAGAGTTCCAAATTCATCTATCTATATAGGAGAGAACAGAGGGAAACCTAAATATAAAAACTGATACTGTACACGAACGCTTCAACCTAGAAGAACTAAATTTGGTGAGCCAAGTGGGATTTGTGTACTGATAATTAGCAACAAGTATCATCAAGTATGGGTGAAAAAATATTTGCTGGTATTTCGGGAACTCGTTATTTCTTAGAAGCTTGGCAACCCCTCTCAATGAAAGTGCTTTTCCAGAGTCTGTGCCTAGGGCTACTTGAAGAGGTAAAGACAAAACTGAGAACTCCTTTATTTTGTCAAGTTTCAAAGAGCTACTACATAGCATGTTGGATTTAGAGTTCCAAATTCATCTATATATATAGGAGAGAACAGAGGGAAACCTAAATATTAAAACTGCTACTGTAGACGAACGCTTCAACCTAGAAGAACAAAATTTGGTGAGCTAAGTGGGATTTGTGTACCGATCATTACCACCAAGTATCATCAAGATTGGGAGAAAAAATATTTGCTGGTATTTCGGAAACTCGTAATTTCTTAGAAGATTGGCAACCCCTCTCAATGAAAGTGCTTTTCCACAGTCTATGCCTAGGGCTACTTGAAGAGGAAACAAACAATAGAGACAAAACTGAGAACTCCTTTATTTTGTCAAGTTTCAAAGAGCTACTAGAAACCATGTTGGATTAAGAGTTCCAAATTCATCTATCTATATAGGAGAGAACAGAGGGAAACCAATATAAAAACTGCTACTGTAGACGAACGCTTCAACCTAGAAGAACAAAATTTGGTGAGCCAAGTGGGATTTGTGTACTGATCATTACCACCAAGTATCATCAAGATTGGGTGAAAAAATATTTGCTGGTATTTCGGAAACTCGTAATTTCTTAGATGATTGGCAACCCCTCTCAATGAAAGTGCTTTTCCACAGTCTATGCCCAGGGCTACTTGAAGAGGAAACAAACCATAGAGACAAAACTGAGAACTCCTTTATTTTGTCAAGTTTCATAGACCTACTACAAACAATGTTGGATTAAGAGTTCCAAATTCACTATCTATATAGGAGAGAACAGAGTGAAACCTAAATATAAAAACTGCTACTGTAGACGAACGCTTCAACCTAGAAGAACAGAATTTGGTGAGCCAAGTGGGATTTGTGTACTGATCATTACCACCAAGTATCATCAAGATTGGGTGAAAAAATATTTGCTGGTATTTCGGAAACTCGTAATTTCTTAGAAGATTGGCAACCCCTATCAATGAAAGTGCTTTTCCACAGTCTATGCCTAGGGCTACTTGAAGAGGAAACAAACCATAGAGACAAAACTGAGAACTCCTTTATTTTGTCAAGTTTCAAAGAGCTACTACAAACCATGTTGGATTTAGAGTTCCAAATTCATCTATCTATATAGGAGAGAACAGAGAAAACCTAAATATAAAAACTGCTACTGTAGACGAACGTTTCAACCTAGAAGAACAAAATTTGGTGAGCCAAGTGCGATTTGTTTACTAATCATTACCACCAAGTATCATCAAGATTGGGTTAAAAAATATTTGCTGGTATTTCGGAAACTTGTTATTTCTTATAAGCTTGGCAACCCATCTCAATGAAAGTGCTTTTCCACAGTCTCTGCCTAGGGCTACTTGAAGAGGAAACAAACCATAGAGACAAATGTGAGAACTCCTTTATTTTGTCAAGTTTCAAAGAGCTACTACAAACCCTGTTGGATTTAGAGTTCCAAATTCATCTATCAATATAATAGAGAACAGAGGGAAACCTAAATATATAAACTGCTACTGTAGACGAATGTTTCATCCTAGAAGAACAAAATTTGGTGAGCCAAGTGGGATTTTTGTACTGATCATTACCACCAGGTATCATCAAGTTTGGGTGAAAAAATATTTGCTGGTATTTCGGAATCTCGATATTTCTTAGAAACTTGGCAACCCATCTCAATGAAAGTGCTTTTCCACAGTCTGTTCCTAGGGCTACTTGAAAAGGAAACAAACCATAGAGACAAAACAGGGAAGTTCTTTATTTTGTCTAGTTTCAAAGAGCTACTACAAACCATGATGGATTTAGAGTTCCAAATTCATCTATCTATATAGGAGAGAACAGAGGGGAACCTAAATATAAAAACTGCTACTGTAGACGAATGCTTCATCCTAGAAGAACAAAATTTGGTGAGTAAAGTGGGATTTGGGTACTGATCATTACCACCAAGTATCATCAAGATTGGGTGAAAAAATATTTGCTGGTATTTCGGAAACTCGTAATTTCTTAGAAGCTGGCAAACACTCTCAGTGAAAGTGCTTTTCCACAGTTTGTGCGTAGGGCTACTTGAAGAGGAACCAAACCATAGAGACAAAACTAGATCTCCTTTATTTTGTCAAGTTTCAAAGAGCTACTACAAACCATGTTGGATTTAGAGTTCCAAATTCATCTATCTATATAGGAGAGAACAGAGTGAAACCTAAATATAAAAACTGCTACTGTAGACGAACGTTTCAACCTAGAAGAACAAAATTTGGTGAGCCAAGTGCGATTTGTGTACTAATCATTACCACCAAGTATCATCAAGATTGGGTTAAAAAATATTTGCTGGTATTTCGGAAACTTGTTATTTCTTATAAGCTTGGCAACCCATCTCAATGAAAGTGCTTTTCCACAGTCTCTGCCTAGGGCTACTTGAAGAGGAAACAAACCATAGAGACAAATGTGAGAACTCCTTTATTTTGTCAAGTTTCAAAGAGCTACTACAATCCCTGTTGGATTTAGAGTTCCAAATTCATCTATCAATATAATAGAGAACAGAGGGAAACCTAAATATATAAACTGCTACTGTAGACGAATGTTTCATCCTAGAAGAACAAAATTTGGTGAGCCAAGTGGGATTTGTGTACTGATAATTAGCAACAAGTATCATCAAGTATGGGTGAAAAAATATTTGCTGGTATTTCGGAAACTCATTATTTCTTAGAAGCTTGGCAACCCCTCTCAATGAAAGTGCTTTTCCACAGTCTGTGCCTAGGGCTACTTGAAGAGGTAAAGACAAAACGGAGAACTCCTTTATTTTGTCAAGTTTCAAAGAGCTACTACATAGCATGTTGGATTTAGAGTTCCAAATTCATCTATCTATATAGGAGAGAACAGAGGGAAACCTAAATATTAAAACTGCTACTGTAGACGAACGCTTCAACCTAGAAGAACAAAATTTGGTGAGCTATGTGGGATTTGTGTACCGATCATTACCACCAAGTATCATCAAGATTGGGAGAAAAAATATTTGCTGGTATTTCGGAAACTCGTAATTTCTTAGAAGATTGGCAACCCCTCTCAATGAAAGTGCTTTTCCACAGTCTATTCCTAGGGCTACTTGAAGAGGAAACAAACCATGGAGACAAAACTGAGAACTCCTTTATTTTGTCAACTTTCAAAGAGCTACTACAAACCATGTTGGATTTAGAGATCCAAATTCATCTATCTATATAGGAGAGAAAAGAGGGGAACGAAATATAAAAACTGCTACTGTAGACGAATGCTTCATTCTAGAAGAAGAAAATTTGGTGAGGCAAGTGGGAATTCGGTACTGATCATTACCACCAAGTATCATCAAGATTGGGTGAAAAAATATTTGCTGGTATTTCGGAAACTCGTAATTTCTTATAAGCTTGGCAAACCCTCTCAGTGAAAGTGCTTTTCCACAGTCTGTGCCTACGGCTACTTGAAGAGGAAACAAACCATAGAGACAAAACTGAGAACTCCTTTATTTTGTCAAGTTTCAAAGAGCTACTACAAACCATGTTGGATTAAGAGTTCCAAATTCATCTATCTATATAGGAGAGAACAGAGAGAAACCTAAATATAAAAACTGCTACTGTAGACGAACGCTTCAACATAGAAGAACAAAATTTGGTGAGCCAAGTGGGATTTGTGTACTGATCATTACCACCAAGTATCATCAAGATTGGGTGAAAAAATATTTGCTGGTATTTCGGAAACTCGTTATTTCTTAGAAGCTTGGAAACCCCTCTCAATGAAAGTGCTTTTCCACAGTCTGTGCCTAGGGCTACTTGAAGAGGAAACAAACCATAGAGAAAAATCTGAGAACTCCTTTATTTTGTCAAGCTTCAAAGAGCTACTAAAAACCATGTTGGATTTAGAGTTCCAAATTCATCTATCTATATAGGAGAGAAAAGGGAGAAACCTAAATATAAAAACTTCTACTGTAGACGAACGCTTCAACCTAGAAGAACAAAATTTGGTGAGCCAAGCGGGATTTGTGTACTGATCACTACCACCAAGTATCATCAAGATTGGGTGAAAAAATATTTGCTGGTATTTTGGAAACTCGTTATTTCTTAGAAGGTTGGCAACCCATCTCAATGAAAGTTCTTTCCACAGTCTGTGGCTGGGGCTACTTTAAGAGGTAACAAACCATAGAGACAAAACTGAGAACTCCTTTATTTTGTCAATTTTCAAAGAGCTACTACAAACCATGTTGGATTTAGAGTTCCAAATTCATCTATCTATATAGGAGAGAACAGAGGGAAACCTAAATATAAAAACTGCTACTGTACACGAACGCTTCAACCTAGAAGATCTAAATTTGGTGAGCTAAGTGGGATTTGTGTACTGATCATTAGCAACAAGTATCATCAAGATTGGGTGAAAAAATATTTGCTGGTATTTCGGAGACTCGTTCTTTCTTAGAAGCTTGGCAACCCCTCTCAATGAAAGTGCTTTTCCACAATCTGTGGCTAGGGCTACTTGAAGATGAAACAAACCATAGAGACAAAACTGAGAACTCCTTTATTTTGTCAAATTCAAAGAGCTACTACAAACCATGTTGGATTTAGAGTTCCAAATTCTTCTATCTATATATGAGAAAACAGAGTGAAACCTAAATATAAAAACTGCTACTGTCGACGAACGCTTGAACCCAGAAGAACAAAATTTGGTGAGCCAAGTGGGATTTGTGTACTGAACATTACCACCAAGTATTATCAAGATTGGGTGAAAATATATTTGCTGGTATTTCGGAAACTCGAAATTTCTTAGAAGCTTGGCAACCCCTCTCAATGAAAGTGCTTTTCCACAGTCTGTGCCTAGGGCTACTTGAAGAGGAAACAAACCATAGAGAAAAAACTGAGAACTCCTTTATTTTGTCAAGTTTCAAAGAGCTACTACAAACCATGTTGGATTAAGAATTCCAAATTCATCTATCTATATAGGAGAGAACAGAGAGAAACCTAAATATAAAAACAGCTACTGTAGACGAACGCTTCAACCTAGAAGAACAAAACTTCGTGAGCCAAGTGGGATTTGTGTACTGATCATTACCACCAAGTATCATCAAGATTGGGTGAAAAATATTTGCTGGTATTTCGGAAACTCGTTATTTCTTAGAAGATTGGCAACCCCTCTCAATGAATGTGCTATTCCACAGTCTGTGCCTAGGGCTACTTTAAGAGGAAACAAACCATAGAGGCAAATCTGAGAACTCCTTTATTTGGTCAAGTTTCAAAGAGGTTACAAACCATGTTGGATTTAGAGTTCCAAATTCATCTATCTAAATAGGAGAGAACAAAGTGAAACCTAAATATAAAAACTGCTAGTGTAGACGAAAGCTTCAAACTAGAAGAACAAAATTGCGTGAGCCAAGTGGGATTTGTGTACTGATCATGACCACCAAGAATCATCAAATTTGGGTGAAAAAATATTTGCTGGTATTTCGAAACTCGTTATTTCTTAGAAGCTTAGCAACCCCTCTCAATGAAAGTGCTTTTTTACAGTCTGTGCCTAGGGATACTTGAAGAGGAAACAAACCATAGAGACAAAACTGAGAACTCCTTTATTTTGTCAAGTTTCAAAGAGATACTACAAACCATGTTGGATTTAGGGTTCCAAATTCATCTAATTGTATAGGAGAGAACAGATGGAAACCTAAATATAAAAACTGCTACTGTAGACAAAGCTTCAAATTAGAAGTACAAAATTTCGTGAGCCAAGTGGGATTTGTGTACTGATCGTTTCCCCCAAGAATCATCAAATTTGGGTGAAAAAATATTTGCTGGTATTTCGGAAACTCGTTATTTCTTAGAAGCTTCGCAACCCCTCTCAATGAAAGTGCTTTTCCACAGTCTGTGCCTAGGGCTACTTGAAGAGGAAACAAACCATAGAGACAAAACTGAGAACTCCTTTATTTTGTCAAGTTTCAAAGAGCTACTACAAACCATGTTGGACTTAGAGTTCCAAATTCATCTATCTATATAGGAGAGAACAGAGTGAAACCTAAATATAAAAACTGCTACTGTAGAGGAACGCTTCAACCTAGAAGAACATAATTTGGTGAGCTAAGTGGGATTTGTGTACCGATCATTAGCAACAAGTACCATCAAGATTGGGTGAAAAAATATTTGCTGGTATTTCAGAAACTCGTTCTTTCTTAGAAGCTTGGCAACCCCTCTCAATGAAAGTGCTTTTCCACAGTCTGTGCCTAGGGCTACTTGAAGAGGAAACAAATCATAGAGACAAAACTGACAACTCATTTATTTTGTCAAGTTTCAAAGAGCTACTATAAACCATGTTGGATTTAGAGTTCCAAATTCATCTATCTATATAGGAGAGAACAGAGGGAAACCTAAATAAAAAACTGCTACTGTAGACGAACGTTTCAACCTAGAAGAACAAAATTTGGTGAGCCAAGTGGGATTTGTGTACTGATCATTACCACCAAGTATCAACAAGATTGGGTGAAATAATATTTGCTGGTATTTCGGAAACTCGTTATTTCTTAGAAGGTTGGCAACCCATCTCAATGAAAGTGATTTCCACAGTCTGTGCCTAGGTCTACTTTTAGAGGAAACAAACCATAGAGACAAAACTGAGAACTCCTTTATTTTGTCAAGTTTCAAAGAGCTACTACAAACCATGTTGGATTTAGAGTTCCAAATTCATCTATCTATATAGGAGAGACTCGAGGGAAACATAAATATAAAAACTGCTACTGTAGACGAACGCTTCAACTTAGAAGAACAAAATTTGTGAGCCACGTGGGATTTGTGTACTGATCATTACCACCAAGTATCATCAAGATTGGGTGAAAAAATATTTGCTGGTATTTCGGAAACTCGTTATTTCTTCGAAGATTGGCAACCCCTCTCAATGAAAGTGCTATTCCACAGTCTGTGCCTAGGGCTACTTTAAGAGGAAACAAACCATAGAGGCAAATCTGAGAACTCCTTTATTTGGTCATGTTTCAAAGAGCTACTACAAACCATCTTGGATTTAGAGTTCCAAATTCATCTATCCATATAGGAGAGAACAGAGAGAAACCTAAATATAAAAACTGCTACTGTAGACGAACGCTTCAACCTAGAAGAACAAAATTTGGTGAGCCAAGTGGGATTTGTGTACTGATCATTACCACCATGTATCAACAAGATTGTGTGAAAAAAATATTTGCTGGTATTTCGGAATCTCGTTATTTCTTAGAAGCTTGGCAACCCATCTCAATGAAAGTGCTTTCCACAGTCTGTGCCTAGGGCTACTTGAAGAGGAAACAAACCATTGAGACAAAACTGAGAACTCCCTTATTTTGTCATGTTTCAAAGAGCTTCTACAAACCATGTTGGATTTAGAGTTCCAAATTCATCTTTCTATATAGGAGAGAACAGAGGGAAACCTAAATATAAAAACTGCTACTGTAGACGAACGCTTCAACCTAGAAGAACAAAATTTGGTGAGCCAAGTGGGATTTGTGTACTGATCATTAGCTCCAAGTATCATCAATATTGGGTAAAAAAATATTTGCTGGTATTTCGGAAACTTGTTATTTCTGAGAAGCTTGGCAACCCCTCTCAATGAAAGTGCTTTTCCACAGTCTGTGCCTAGGGCTACTTGAAGAGGAAACAAACCATAGAGAAAAATCTGAGAACTCCTTTATTTTGTCGAGTTTCAAAGAGCTACTACAAACCATGTTGGATTTAGAGTTCCAAATTCATCTATCTATATAGGAGAGAACCGAGGGAAACGTAAATATAAAAACTGCTACTGTAGACCAAAGCTTCAAACTAGAAGAACAAAATTTCGTGAGCCAAGTGTGGTTTGTGTACTGATCATTAACACCAAGAATCATCAAATTTGTGTGAAAAAATATTTGCTGGTATTTCGGAAACTCGTTATTTCTTAGAAGCTTGGCAACCCCTCTCAATGAAAGTGCTTTTCCACAGTCTGTGCCTAGCGCTACTTGAAGAGGAAACAAACCATAGAGACAAAACTGAGACCTCCTTTATTTTGTCTAGTTTCAAAGAGCTACTACAAACCATGTTGGATTTAGAGTTCCAAATTCATCTATCTATATAGGAGAGAACAGAGAGAAACCTAAATATAAAAACTGCTAGTGTAGACGAAAGCTTCAAACTAGAAGAACAAAATTGCGTGAGCCAAGTGGGATTTGTGTACTGATCATGACCACCAAGAGTCATCAAATTTGGGTGAAAAAATATTTGCTGGTATTTCGAAACTCGTTATTTCTTAGAAGCTTAGCAACCCCTCTCAATGAAAGTGCTTTTTTACAGTCTGTGCCTAGGGATACTTGAAGAGGAAACAAACCATAGAGACAAAACTGAGAACTCCTTTATTTTGTCAAGTTTCAAAGAGATACTACAAACCATGTTGGATTTAGGGTTCCAAATTCATCTAATTGTATAGGAGAGAACAGATGGAAACCTAAATATAAAAACTGCTACTGTAGACGAAAGCTTCAAATTAGAAGTACAAAATTTCGTGAGCCAAGTGGGATTTGTGTACTGATCGTTTCCCCCAAGAATCATCAAATTTGGGTGAAAAAATATTTGCTGGTATTTCGGAAACTCGTTATTTCTTAGAAGCTTGGCAACCCCTCTCAATGAAAGTGCTTTTCCACAGTCTGTGCCTAGGGCTACTTGAAGAGGAAACAAACCATAGAGACAAAACTGAGAACTCCTTTATTTTGTCAAGTTTCAAAGAGCTACTACAAACCATGTTGGACTTAGAGTTCCAAATTCATCTATCTATATAGGAGAGAACAGAGTGAAACCTAAATATAAAAACTGCTACTGTAGAGGAACGCTTCAACCTAGAAGAACATAATTTGGTGAGCTAAGTGGGATTTGTGTACCGATCATTAGCAACAAGTACCATCAAGATTGGGTGAAAAAATATTTGCTGGTATTTCAGAAACTCGTTCTTTCTTAGAAGCTTGGCAACCCCTCTCAATGAAAGTGCTTTTCCACAGTCTGTGCCTAGGGCTACTTGAAGAGGAAACAAATCATAGAGACAAAACTGACAACTCATTTATTTTGTCAAGTTTCAAAGAGCTACTATAAACCATGTTGGATTTAGAGTTCCAAATTCATCTATCTATATAGGAGAGAACAGAGGGAAACCTAAATAAAAAACTGCTACTGTAGACGAACGTTTCAACCTAGAAGAACAAAATTTGGTGAGCCAAGTGGGATTTGTGTACTGATCATTACCACCAAGTATCAACAAGATTGGGTGAAATAATATTTGCTGGTATTTCGGAAACTCGTTATTTCTTAGAAGGTTGGCAACCCATCTCAATGAAAGTGATTTCCACAGTCTGTGCCTAGGTCTACTTTTAGAGGAAACAAACCATAGAGACAAAACTGAGAACTCCTTTATTTTGTCAAGTTTCAAAGAGCTACTACAAACCATGTTGGATTTAGAGTTCCAAATTCATCTATCTATATAGGAGAGACTCGAGGGAAACATAAATATAAAAACTGCTACTGTAGACGAACGCTTCAACTTAGAAGAACAAAATTTGTGAGCCACGTGGGATTTGTGTACTGATCATTACCACCAAGTATCATCAAGATTGGGTGAAAAAATATTTGCTGGTATTTCGGAAACTCGTTATTTCTTCGAAGATTGGCAACCCCTCTCAATGAAAGTGCTATTCCACAGTCTGTGCCTAGGGCTACTTTAAGAGGAAACAAACCATAGAGGCAAATCTGAGAACTCCTTTATTTGGTCATGTTTCAAAGAGCTACTACAAACCATCTTGGATTTAGAGTTCCAAATTCATCTATCCATATAGGAGAGAACAGAGAGAAACCTAAATATAAAAACTGCTAGTGTAGACGAAAGCTTCAAACTAGAAGAACAAAATTGCGTGAGCCAAGTGGGATTTGTGTACTGATCATGACCACCAAGAATCATCAAATTTGGGTGAAAAAATATTTGCTGGTATTTCGAAACTCGTTATTTCTTAGAAGCTTAGCAACCCCTCTCAATGAAAGTGCTTTTTTACAGTCTGTGCCTAGGGATACTTGAAGAGGAAACAAACCATACAGACAAAACTGAGAACTCCTTTATTTTGTCAAGTTTCAAAGAGATACTACAAACCATGTTGGATTTAGGGTTCCAAATTCATCTAATTGTATAGGAGAGAACAGATGGAAACCTAAATATAAAAACTGCTACTGTAGACGAAAGCTTCAAATTAGAAGTACAAAATTTCGTGAGCCAAGTGGGATTTGTGTACTGATCGTTTCCCCCAAGAATCATCAAATTTGGGTGAAAAAATATTTGCTGGTATTTCGGAAACTCGTTATTTCTTAGAAGCTTCGCAACCCCTCTCAATGAAAGTGCTTTTCCACAGTCTGTGCCTAGGGCTACTTGAAGAGGAAACAAACCATAGAGACAAAACTGAGAACTCCTTTATTTTGTCAAGTTTCAAAGAGCTACTACAAACCATGTTGGACTTAGAGTTCCAAATTCATCTATCTATATAGGAGAGAACAGAGTGAAACCTAAATATAAAAACTGCTACTGTAGAGGAACGCTTCAACCTAGAAGAACATAATTTGGTGAGCTAAGTGGGATTTGTGTACCGATCATTAGCAACAAGTACCATCAAGATTGGGTGAAAAAATATTTGCTGGTATTTCAGAAACTCGTTCTTTCTTAGAAGCTTGGCAACCCCTCTCAATGAAAGTGCTTTTCCACAGTCTGTGCCTAGGGCTACTTGAAGAGGAAACAAATCATAGAGACAAAACTGACAACTCATTTATTTTGTCAAGTTTCAAAGAGCTACTATAAACCATGTTGGATTTAGAGTTCCAAATTCATCTATCTATATAGGAGAGAACAGAGGGAAACCTAAATAAAAAACTGCTACTGTAGACGAACGTTTCAACCTAGAAAAACAAAATTTGGTGAGCCAAGTGGGATTTGTGTACTGATCATTACCACCAAGTATCAACAAGATTGGGTGAAATAATATTTGCTGGTATTTCGGAAACTCGTTATTTCTTAGAAGGTTGGCAACCCATCTCAATGAAAGTGATTTCCACAGTCTGTGCCTAGGTCTACTTTTAGAGGAAACAAACCATAGAGACAAAACTGAGAACTCCTTTATTTTGTCAAGTTTCAAAGAGCTACTACAAACCATGTTGGATTTAGAGTTCCAAATTCATCTATCTATATAGGAGAGACTCGAGGGAAACATAAATATAAAAACTGCTACTGTAGACGAACGCTTCAACTTAGAAGAACAAAATTTGTGAGCCACGTGGGATTTGTGTACTGATCATTACCACCAAGTATCATCAAGATTGGGTGAAAAAATATTTGCTGGTATTTCGGAAACTCGTTATTTCTTCGAAGATTGGCAACCCCTCTCAATGAAAGTGCTATTCCACAGTCTGTGCCTAGGGCTACTTTAAGAGGAAACAAACCATAGAGGCAAATCTGAGAACTCCTTTATTTGGTCATGTTTCAAAGAGCTACTACAAACCATCTTGGATTTAGAGTTCCAAATTCATCTATCCATATAGGAGAGAACAGAGAGAAACCTAAATATAAAAACTGCTACTGTAGACGAACGCTTCAACCTAGAAGAACAAAATTTGGTGAGCCAAGTGGGATTTGTGTACTGATCATTACCACCATGTATCAACAAGATTGTGTGAAAAAAATATTTGCTGGTATTTCGGAATCTCGTTATTTCTTAGAAGCTTGGCAACCCATCTCAATGAAAGTGCTTTCCACAGTCTGTGCCTAGGGCTACTTGAAGAGGAAACAAACCATTGAGACAAAACTGAGAACTCCCTTATTTTGTCATGTTTCAAAGAGCTTCTACAAACCATGTTGGATTTAGAGTTCCAAATTCATCTTTCTATATAGGAGAGAACAGAGGGAAACCTAAATATAAAAACTGCTACTGTAGACGAACGCTTCAACCTAGAAGAACAAAATTTGGTGAGCCAAGTGGGATTTGTGTACTGATCATTAGCTCCAAGTATCATCAATATTGGGTAAAAAAATATTTGCTGGTATTTCGGAAACTTGTTATTTCTGAGAAGCTTGGCAACCCCTCTCAATGAAAGTGCTTTTCCACAGTCTGTGCCTAGGGCTACTTGAAGAGGAAACAAACCATAGAGAAAAATCTGAGAACTCCTTTATTTTGTCGAGTTTCAAAGAGCTACTACAAACCATGTTGGATTTAGAGTTCCAAATTCATCTATCTATATAGGAGAGAACCGAGGGAAACGTAAATATAAAAACTGCTACTGTAGACCAAAGCTTCAAACTAGAAGAACAAAATTTCGTGAGCCAAGTGTGGTTTGTGTACTGATCATTAACACCAAGAATCATCAAATTTGTGTGAAAAAATATTTGCTGGTATTTCGGAAACTCGTTATTTCTTAGAAGCTTGGCAACCCCTCTCAATGAAAGTGCTTTTCCACAGTCTGTGCCTAGCGCTACTTGAAGAGGAAACAAACCATAGAGACAAAACTGAGACCTCCTTTATTTTGTCTAGTTTCAAAGAGCTACTACAAACCATGTTGGATTTAGAGTTCCAAATTCATCTATCTATATAGGAGAGAACAGAGAGAAACCTAAATATAAAAACTGCTAGTGTAGACGAAAGCTTCAAACTAGAAGAACAAAATTGCGTGAGCCAAGTGGGATTTGTGTACTGATCATGACCACCAAGAGTCATCAAATTTGGGTGAAAAAATATTTGCTGGTATTTCGAAACTCGTTATTTCTTAGAAGCTTAGCAACCCCTCTCAATGAAAGTGCTTTTTTACAGTCTGTGCCTAGGGATACTTGAAGAGGAAACAAACCATAGAGACAAAACTGAGAACTCCTTTATTTTGTCAAGTTTCAAAGAGATACTACAAACCATGTTGGATTTAGGGTTCCAAATTCATCTAATTGTATAGGAGAGAACAGATGGAAACCTAAATATAAAAACTGCTACTGTAGACGAAAGCTTCAAATTAGAAGTACAAAATTTCGTGAGCCAAGTGGGATTTGTGTACTGATCGTTTCCCCCAAGAATCATCAAATTTGGGTGAAAAAATATTTGCTGGTATTTCGGAAACTCGTTATTTCTTAGAAGCTTCGCAACCCCTCTCAATGAAAGTGCTTTTCCACAGTCTGTGCCTAGGGCTACTTGAAGAGGAAACAAACCATAGAGACAAAACTGAGAACTCCTTTATTTTGTCAAGTTTCAAAGAGCTACTACAAACCATGTTGGACTTAGAGTTCCAAATTCATCTATCTATATAGGAGAGAACAGAGTGAAACCTAAATATAAAAACTGCTACTGTAGAGGAACGCTTCAACCTAGAAGAACATAATTTGGTGAGCTAAGTGGGATTTGTGTACCGATCATTAGCAACAAGTACCATCAAGATTGGGTGAAAAAATATTTGCTGGTATTTCAGAAACTCGTTCTTTCTTAGAAGCTTGGCAACCCCTCTCAATGAAAGTGCTTTTCCACAGTCTGTGCCTAGGGCTACTTGAAGAGGAAACAAATCATAGAGACAAAACTGACAACTCATTTATTTTGTCAAGTTTCAAAGAGCTACTATAAACCATGTTGGATTTAGAGTTCCAAATTCATCTATCTATATAGGAGAGAACAGAGGGAAACCTAAATAAAAAACTGCTACTGTAGACGAACGTTTCAACCTAGAAGAACAAAATTTGGTGAGCCAAGTGGGATTTGTGTACTGATCATTACCACCAAGTATCAACAAGATTGGGTGAAATAATATTTGCTGGTATTTCGGAAACTCGTTATTTCTTAGAAGGTTGGCAACCCATCTCAATGAAAGTGATTTCCACAGTCTGTGCCTAGGTCTACTTTTAGAGGAAACAAACCATAGAGACAAAACTGAGAACTCCTTTATTTTGTCAAGTTTCAAAGAGCTACTACAAACCATGTTGGATTTAGAGTTCCAAATTCATCTATCTATATAGGAGAGACTCGAGGGAAACATAAATATAAAAACTGCTACTGTAGACGAACGCTTCAACTTAGAAGAACAAAATTTGTGAGCCACGTGGGATTTGTGTACTGATCATTACCACCAAGTATCATCAAGATTGGGTGAAAAAATATTTGCTGGTATTTCGGAAACTCGTTATTTCTTCGAAGATTGGCAACCCCTCTCAATGAAAGTGCTATTCCACAGTCTGTGCCTAGGGCTACTTTAAGAGGAAACAAACCATAGAGGCAAATCTGAGAACTCCTTTATTTGGTCATGTTTCAAAGAGCTACTACAAACCATCTTGGATTTAGAGTTCCAAATTCATCTATCCATATAGGAGAGAACAGAGAGAAACCTAAATATAAAAACTGCTACTGTAGACGAACGCTTCAACCTAGAAGAACAAAATTTGGTGAGCCAAGTGGGATTTGTGTACTGATCATTACCACCATGTATCAACAAGATTGTGTGAAAAAAATATTTGCTGGTATTTCGGAATCTCGTTATTTCTTAGAAGCTTGGCAACCCATCTCAATGAAAGTGCTTTCCACAGTCTGTGCCTAGGGCTACTTGAAGAGGAAACAAACCATTGAGACAAAACTGAGAACTCCCTTATTTTGTCATGTTTCAAAGAGCTTCTACAAACCATGTTGGATTTAGAGTTCCAAATTCATCTTTCTATATAGGAGAGAACAGAGGGAAACCTAAATATAAAAACTGCTACTGTAGACGAACGCTTCAACCTAGAAGAACAAAATTTGGTGAGCCAAGTGGGATTTGTGTACTGATCATTAGCTCCAAGTATCATCAATATTGGGTAAAAAAATATTTGCTGGTATTTCGGAAACTTGTTATTTCTGAGAAGCTTGGCAACCCCTCTCAATGAAAGTGCTTTTCCACAGTCTGTGCCTAGGGCTACTTGAAGAGGAAACAAACCATAGAGAAAAATCTGAGAACTCCTTTATTTTGTCGAGTTTCAAAGAGCTACTACAAACCATGTTGGATTTAGAGTTCCAAATTCATCTATCTATATAGGAGAGAACCGAGGGAAACGTAAATATAAAAACTGCTACTGTAGACCAAAGCTTCAAACTAGAAGAACAAAATTTCGTGAGCCAAGTGTGGTTTGTGTACTGATCATTAACACCAAGAATCATCAAATTTGTGTGAAAAAATATTTGCTGGTATTTCGGAAACTCGTTATTTCTTAGAAGCTTGGCAACCCCTCTCAATGAAAGTGCTTTTCCACAGTCTGTGCCTAGCGCTACTTGAAGAGGAAACAAACCATAGAGACAAAACTGAGACCTCCTTTATTTTGTCTAGTTTCAAAGAGCTACTACAAACCATGTTGGATTTAGAGTTCCAAATTCATCTATCTATATAGGAGAGAACAGAGAGAAACCTAAATATAAAAACTGCTAGTGTAGACGAAAGCTTCAAACTAGAAGAACAAAATTGCGTGAGCCAAGTGGGATTTGTGTACTGATCATGACCACCAAGAGTCATCAAATTTGGGTGAAAAAATATTTGCTGGTATTTCGAAACTCGTTATTTCTTAGAAGCTTAGCAACCCCTCTCAATGAAAGTGCTTTTTTACAGTCTGTGCCTAGGGATACTTGAAGAGGAAACAAACCATAGAGACAAAACTGAGAACTCCTTTATTTTGTCAAGTTTCAAAGAGATACTACAAACCATGTTGGATTTAGGGTTCCAAATTCATCTAATTGTATAGGAGAGAACAGATGGAAACCTAAATATAAAAACTGCTACTGTAGACGAAAGCTTCAAATTAGAAGTACAAAATTTCGTGAGCCAAGTGGGATTTGTGTACTGATCGTTTCCCCCAAGAATCATCAAATTTGGGTGAAAAAATATTTGCTGGTATTTCGGAAACTCGTTATTTCTTAGAAGCTTCGCAACCCCTCTCAATGAAAGTGCTTTTCCACAGTCTGTGCCTAGGGCTACTTGAAGAGGAAACAAACCATAGAGACAAAACTGAGAACTCCTTTATTTTGTCAAGTTTCAAAGAGCTACTACAAACCATGTTGGACTTAGAGTTCCAAATTCATCTATCTATATAGGAGAGAACAGAGTGAAACCTAAATATAAAAACTGCTACTGTAGAGGAACGCTTCAACCTAGAAGAACATAATTTGGTGAGCTAAGTGGGATTTGTGTACCGATCATTAGCAACAAGTACCATCAAGATTGGGTGAAAAAATATTTGCTGGTATTTCAGAAACTCGTTCTTTCTTAGAAGCTTGGCAACCCCTCTCAATGAAAGTGCTTTTCCACAGTCTGTGCCTAGGGCTACTTGAAGAGGAAACAAATCATAGAGACAAAACTGACAACTCATTTATTTTGTCAAGTTTCAAAGAGCTACTATAAACCATGTTGGATTTAGAGTTCCAAATTCATCTATCTATATAGGAGAGAACAGAGGGAAACCTAAATAAAAAACTGCTACTGTAGACGAACGTTTCAACCTAGAAGAACAAAATTTGGTGAGCCAAGTGGGATTTGTGTACTGATCATTACCACCAAGTATCAACAAGATTGGGTGAAATAATATTTGCTGGTATTTCGGAAACTCGTTATTTCTTAGAAGGTTGGCAACCCATCTCAATGAAAGTGATTTCCACAGTCTGTGCCTAGGTCTACTTTTAGAGGAAACAAACCATAGAGACAAAACTGAGAACTCCTTTATTTTGTCAAGTTTCAAAGAGCTACTACAAACCATGTTGGATTTAGAGTTCCAAATTCATCTATCTATATAGGAGAGACTCGAGGGAAACATAAATATAAAAACTGCTACTGTAGACGAACGCTTCAACTTAGAAGAACAAAATTTGTGAGCCACGTGGGATTTGTGTACTGATCATTACCACCAAGTATCATCAAGATTGGGTGAAAAAATATTTGCTGGTATTTCGGAAACTCGTTATTTCTTCGAAGATTGGCAACCCCTCTCAATGAAAGTGCTATTCCACAGTCTGTGCCTAGGGCTACTTTAAGAGGAAACAAACCATAGAGGCAAATCTGAGAACTCCTTTATTTGGTCATGTTTCAAAGAGCTACTACAAACCATCTTGGATTTAGAGTTCCAAATTCATCTATCCATATAGGAGAGAACAGAGAGAAACCTAAATATAAAAACTGCTACTGTAGACGAACGCTTCAACCTAGAAGAACAAAATTTGGTGAGCCAAGTGGGATTTGTGTACTGATCATTAGCTCCAAGTATCATCAATATTGGGTAAAAAAATATTTGCTGGTATTTCGGAAACTTGTTATTTCTGAGAAGCTTGGCAACCCCTCTCAATGAAAGTGCTTTTCCACAGTCTGTGCCTAGGGCTACTTGAAGAGGAAACAAACCATAGAGAAAAATCTGAGAACTCCTTTATTTTGTCGAGTTTCAAAGAGCTACTACAAACCATGTTGGATTTAGAGTTCCAAATTCATCTATCTATATAGGAGAGAACCGAGGGAAACGTAAATATAAAACTGCTACTGTAGACCAAAGCTTCAAACTAGAAGAACAAAATTTCGTGAGCCAAGTGTGGTTTGTGTACTGATCATTAACACCAAGAATCATCAAATTTGTGTGAAAAAATATTTGCTGGTATTTCGGAAACTCGTTATTTCTTAGAAGCTTGGCAACCCCTCTCAATGAAAGTGCTTTTCCACAGTCTGTGCCTAGCGCTACTTGAAGAGGAAACAAACCATAGAGACAAAACTGAGACCTCCTTTATTTTGTCTAGTTTCAAAGAGCTACTACAAACCATGTTGGATTTAGAGTTCCAAATTCATCTATCTATATAGGAGAGAACAGAGAGAAACCTAAATATAAAAACTGCTAGTGTAGACGAAAGCTTCAAACTAGAAGAACAAAATTGCGTGAGCCAAGTGGGATTTGTGTACTGATCATGACCACCAAGAATCATCAAATTTGGGTGAAAAAATATTTGCTGGTATTTCGAAACTCGTTATTTCTTAGAAGCTTAGCAACCCCTCTCAATGAAAGTGCTTTTTTACAGTCTGTGCCTAGGGATACTTGAAGAGGAAACAAACCATAGAGACAAAACTGAGAACTCCTTTATTTTGTCAAGTTTCAAAGAGATACTACAAACCATGTTGGATTTAGGGTTCCAAATTCATCTAATTGTATAGGAGAGAACAGATGGAAACCTAAATATAAAAACTGCTACTGTAGACGAAAGCTTCAAATTA